>NC_134697.1:49824184-50124184 GCF_050947455.1 Rhinoderma darwinii | reverse complement strand
GCAGCAGGGCAGGCTTGGCTAGGACTAGGCAGCAGGTAGACGTCAGGCGAGGTAAAGCAGGTCAGACGTGGAATACAGCACGACACGACTTTGGCACAGCACAGTGCTCGACCAGGATGGTATGGAATGCAAGGAGCAGGAACTGGAACAGGTACAGAAACAGGAAACACTAGGAGGCCATCACATAGACAAACTAGGAAACATCAACAACTCTCAGGCATAGAAGCAGGGGTCTGGACCCCTCTTATTGTCCACGGTACTCACAGGTCAAAGTTCATCAAAAGTCTGGTACGCGCGCTGCCCCTTTAAGAGCGGGCATGAGCGCGCGCGCACCCTACGGGATCCGGCTGAGGTGAGTGGAAGCGAGCGCTGGCGTCTCCTGAGGAGGAGGCTGGTGCCAGCGCTTGCCGACTCGTGGCTGTGGCTGTCAGGAGGGGATTGGAGCTGACAGCCCGCAGCCACGGACATTATAACAGGACCTTCTGTTGGCAACCCCCCACTCCATATGGCGTACCATAAAATTCTTAGATAATTCTATCACAGTACAGTGCATTTGGAAAGTCTTCAGACCCCCTCAGTTTTTTCACATTTTGTTATGTCGAGGCATTGTGCAAAAAAAACCAATAAACAATGACAAGTGAGCATGCTACTTCCGTATATGAAGGTCAGGCTTGCTTCTGACATTCCTTCTAGGCCGCTACTCTACATAACTGCAGTCTAAACTGCTTAGCGGGGCAGTCTCAAATACATTAACTTTATATGTTACATTACAACTGCTATATATGATAACTCTTACTTTTTTGGATCTGTTTCCATGTCTATTCCAATGGTTAATTGCCACAAGAAGAGCATATAAGCAATGTCTCAAAATATATTGAAAGTATGGAAGAAAAGAAATCGAGAACATAACTATTATAACTTAGGTAAATGTTAGTTTTGCAGTACTCCTATACTGGCAGGGTGACAGGGATGATTCATTTCCATAATTTTTCTTCTTTTTGGTTAATGTACAGTATGTACATAGGGTGACGTGGGCATAACTGTCAAGATGTATAACAAGCAGTTATGGGAAAATTGTTTCTTCTGTGCAAATGATATGAATACAATGCATTTCGAAAGTCTTCAGAATTTCAGAAAGTTTTGCAAATTTATTAAAAATTAAAAACTCAAATTTCGTATGGACATAAGTATTCAGACCCTTTGTTATGACACTTGAAATTTAGCTCTAGGGGCTTCCCATTTCTCTAGATCATCTTGGAAATGTTTCTACACCTTGATTGGAGTTCACCTGTGGTAAATTCATTTGATTGGGCATGATTTGGAAAGACACACCCCTGTATATATAAGGGTGCAGTGACACGGCAGATTTTGTTGCAGACATTTTCTGCGACTGTAAATCCGTTCCATTTATCGGAATAGAACTTGCCGAAATCCATGCACCTGCTGCAGAAACAACCACATTCAGGTGAATGGAACAGATTTTCAGTCTCAGAAATTTCTGCAACAAAATCTGCCGTGTGTGACTGCACCCTTAGGTCACACAGCTGACAATGCATATCAGAGCGAAAACCAAGCCATGAGGAGGAAAGAACGGCCCGTAGAGCTCCGAGACAGGATTGTGTGGATTCACAGATCTGGAGAAGGGTACCATTTTTTTTTACGCTGCACTGAAAGTTCCCAAAAGCACAATGGCCTCCCTAATTCTTAAATGGAAGAGGTTTTGAACAAAATGGACTTTTCCTAGAGCTGGTCGCCCCACCGATCTAAATAATTGGGGGAGAAGGGCATTGGTAAGAGAGGTGACCAAGAACCCAATGGTCACTCTGGCTGAGCTCCAAAGATCCTGGGTGCAGATGGGAGAAACTTTCAGAAGGTCAACCATCAGTGCAGCACTCTGCCAATCTGGGCTTTAAGGCAGAGTGGCTAGAAAGAAGCCGCTGCTCAGTAAAAGACTCATGAAATCCCGCCTGGAATTTTCCAAAAAGCACCTAAAGACCTTTCAGACTGAGAAACAAGATTCTGTGGTCTGATGACACCGAGATTGAACTTTTTGGCCTCAATTCCAAGTTTCTTGTCTGGAGGAAACCACTACCTGCCCAATACCATCCCTACAGTTAAGCATGGTGGGGGCAGCATCATTCTGTGGGAGTGTTTTTCAGTGGCTGGGACAGAGGGACTGGTCAGGGTTGAGGGAAAGATGAATGCTGCAAAGTAAAGAGATATTCTTAAAACCTGATCTGAACCTAAGACTGGGCCAAAGGTTCAACTTCTAACAGGACAATGACCCTAAGCACACAGCCAAGACAACACAGGAGTGGCTTAGGGACAACTCTGTGAATGTCCTTTTGGTTCAGCCAGAGCCCTGACTTGAACCCAATCGAACATCTCCGGGGAGACCTGTAAATGACTGGACCATCACCTATCAGACATTGATATAAATCCCATAAATGTTTCTGGATAGAACACCACTGTAAAGGCTATGTACACCTTCTGTAAGCATATTTTTTTACATAAATCAATGTATTTAATGATTTTATGCAACTTTTAAGCAGCTGAACTGGCGGCTTGACTGAAAGCTGGTCCTATGGACCATCTAAGGCCTCATGCACACAGCCGTGCCCGTAATCATTGTCAGTTGTTGGCGACCGCAGACAGCTACCCGCGTTTTCGGCCCGTACTCCCATATAAAGTATGGGAGCACGGTCCGTAAAATAGCAAAATATAGGACATATCCAATCTTTTGCAGAGGTTTTCTATGGCCTGGACACCTTCCTGCAAATATACAGGAAGGAGTCCATGGTCAATAGAAATGAATGGGTCCGTAATTGCAGACTGTAATTACGGTCCGCAATTACGGATGAAATCTACGGCCGTGTGAATGAGGCCTAAGGCCTAGTTCAGAGGAGTATTTTGGCACTGATCTTCAGGCGGAAACAGCGTCGGAATCGGTACCGTAGAAAAAGGTCCAAAATCGTCTCCCATTCATTTCAATGGGAGATGGAGGTGTTTTTCCCCGCGCAGCTTTCAGCCACTCACAGGAAAAAAAAAGCGGCATGAGCTTTCTTGCCGTGGTCCCGCCTCTGACCTATTGAAATTGATAAGAGGCAGAAAAAGCGTTTTTCGCTGCGTTTTTTGCCTCTGGTCCTTAAAATCGCAGCGAAAGCCGTGGCAAAAAAGCGATGGCAGGTCAAAATCTCCTGAAGGGGGTGTGTGTGTGCTACGGACAGTCTCCTCTCTACAGCTCTTACACTGTCAGTAGCAGTGACACACCCCCTTGCCAGTTTGGCAGACAAAGTACGAGACTGATCTCTCGCAAGAGCTGAAGAGAGGAGAGCACGCATTCGCGTCCTCCCCTCTCCAGCTCTTACACTGTCCGTAGCAGTGACACGCCATCTTGCCAGTTCGGCAGAAGACTGATCTTGACAGCTGAAGAGTGAGAGCGCGCGCGCGCAAACTCTCTCCTCTATTATCGCTCTTGCTGTAACACTCTTATTGTTGCTCTGATTCACTCTCGTCTTAACTATTGTAACACATTATTCGTCGGTCTTCCCCTCACTAAACTCTCCCCTCTCCAATCTGTCCTCAATGCAGCAGCCAGGCTCATCTTTCTGACCAAACGCTACACCAACGCCTCTATCCTGTGCCAATCACTACACTAGTTGCCCATCCCCTTCAGAATTAAATTCAAACTTATTACTCTCACCCACAAAGCTCTCCACAGTGCTGCACCTCCTTACATCTCCTCCCTCATCTCTGTCTACCACCCTACTCGTGTTCTACGTTCTTCCAACGACCTTAGATTAAAATACTGCATAATCCGAACCTCAGACTCCAGTATCCAAGATTTTTCTCGTGCGGCACCAGTCCTCTGGAATGCGCTACCACAGACAACCAGGTTATTTCCCAATATCCACAGTTTTAAACGTGCCCTGAAAACACCTTTTTAGACAGGCCTATAACATTCCATAATCTGACTCCTTTCCTTGGCCCCATTATTCATCAGATTAAGATTCCCTCAAACTCCTTGCACAGTACTGCATTTCATGTCCGTCATACACGGATACTGGCTGGTGAAATGCTCATGCAGCTTTATGTACCACCCCATGTGTATAAAAGATGGCCGGACAATTGTACTGAACAAACACCTTTACACTTTGTGCCTCCCTTATGTCCTCATAGATTGTAAACTCCTGCAAGCAGGGTCCTGAATCCTCCTGTCTGAATTGTAAATTAGCATTGTCACTATGTAATGTCTGATATTGTCTGTTTATATTCCCTCTAAATTGTAAAGTGCTGCGTAATATGTTGGCGCTATATAAATAAAGATTATTATTATTAACACTGTCCGTATCTGATTGGACAGTGTCACAGCCATAGTAACACGCCTCCTTGCCATTACACGCCCCATTGACAGTTCAGGGGGTTATTTAAATATCGGGCGCCAAATATAACGGCACCAATATCTAAATAACGGAGGCGGGTACAAAAAAAATGTAAAGTGCCCCAGGGTTTGTGCAGCCCTCCCCATTACATGCTGCATATGTATGGGGAGGGGAAAGGTTCTCTTTAAGCGCTATTAAAAACGACATTGTGCGAACTTTCCTTCGATTTTACTTCTAAGAAAACCACATCCTTTATTGCATAGAGTACAAAATCACAGAATGAAGAACTGTTGCCTTAAAACATAAATCCTCTTAAGATTTGATACAAATATTTAGCATTTTTAGCTTATTTCAAGAGGGTTACATCATCATCATCTTCTAAAATATTTTAACCATGTTATATTGGTTGTCGGAATTGGAAGGAAAAAACTGTGAATGAACATTCAGATACAGAGCACAGACTGGCACTTAGTCAGCATCCATTGGGGCACTAGCATAAAAGATTTCACTATGGTGCAACGTTTACCAGGCGAAGATGACATTGTTTGCCCTCACAGATACTTTACAGCAGGGGTCTCAAACTCGGCCGGGTAAGTGGGCCGCATATAGAAAAAATGGGAAGTTGACGGGCCGCATTACTTTCAAATTTGATACAATACAAAATTATTATTAATCAATTAGTTATTTGAACTACAATAACACTATATTACTATAATAATAATACTACATTACTACAATACTATATTACTATAATAATACCGCTAGGTTTAAAATTTGAGATATTTCTCCACGTGCTTATTTCAACAATCCAGTTTTCCAGTTTAAGTGTCTCTAAATGCAGTCCAGAGGCTCAGTTAGCAGCGTTTGGCAAACACACGTCAAGATTGGGCAGCCCCTTTTTAGATAGTGCCACAGAGCCCTCGGTGGATGCTGCCGCAGTGCCCTCGGTGGATGCTGCCGCAGTGCCCTCGGTGGATGCTGCCGCAGTGCCCTCTGTAGATGCTGCCGCAGTGCCCTCTGTAGATGCTGCCGCAGTGCCCTCTGTAGATGCTGCCACAGTGCCCTCTGTAGATGCTGCCACAGTGCCCTCTGTAGATAATGCAACACACCCCTAGATAAGGCCACAGTGCAGTAGAGTTGTGAGTGTAGCTGTGGAAGTTTCTGGAGTATAGTACATGATGTTACAGTAGAGTTGGGAGTGCAGCTCTGGATGTGACTGGAGTATAACATGTTACAGTAGAGTGGTGACTGCAGCTCTGGATGTGACTGGAGTAAAGTACATGATATAATAGTAGAGTTGTGAGTGCAGCCTGGGATTCCAGCTCTGCTCCTGACATCACTGTCCAGAGATGTCAGGGGCAACACTAGAGCTGGAGTCCTGGGCAGAGCGCTAATAGGCTCTTCCTGGGACTCCAGCTGTGCTCCTGACATCACTGGGACTCCTGCTCTGGGGAAGCCACAGAGCAGAGCCTATACTAGCACTCTGCCCGGGACTCCGCTCTGGGGAAGACCCTGACACACTGTCCATATATGGGCAGCGATGTCAGGGAATTCCACAGAGTCCCGGAGCAGAGCCTGTACTACGCTCTGCCCGGGACTCCGGCTCTGGGGAAGCCCCAGACATCGCTGTTCATATGTTGACAGCGATGTCAGGGAATTAGAGTCTCGGAGCAGAGCCGATACTAGCGGCTCTGTGTCCCGCGGGCTGCAGATGACAGCCCCAGGGGCGGCCCGCGGGTCGCATGCTTGAGACCCCTGCTTTACAGTAAGTCGCTGTGTCCAGGGGCAACTGGAGCTGACCTCAATGGGCATGCTAGAGATGGGTTTGGGTATGGACTTCTTCAACATTCAATGTAGTTGCAAAATAATTTAGGATGGCAATATAGAAAAGCTGATGTTGAACATAGGAATTATTTAATGTTTTTATTGTAGCTATCTGATAAGATGCACATATTTGTACAGTGTCTCTGCTTTAGTTGCATTTTGTGGAGCCTTTAAGTCATTTTTCCTACGGACTCCTGGGTGTATTCATTGTTTGGATGAAATGTAGGAGGGTCACCGCTCACAGTGCAATGTTTTATAACTTGCCCATGATTTTCATCCCCTGGAAGAAAAAAATGACGGCAACTAGAGAGGAACTGATGCAGGAAGTATATAGTAGAAAATCAGATAACTTTTCAAAATAAAATGAATACGCTGTATTTACGGAAACGGAAATAACCATTTAACCCCTTAGTGACCAGCCTATTTTAGGCCTCAATGACCAAGCTATTTTTTAAGTTTTTCCATAGTCTCATTCAAAGTGCTATAACTTTTTTTATTTTTGCGCCAACATAGCTTTATAAGGTCTTGTTTTTTGCGTGACAAATTGTATTATTTAATAGCATCATTTTGGGTTAAGTATAATTCATTAATTTCAATTTTTTTTTAAACTTTTTGGGGGAGGAATAAAAAAAAACTATCAATTTTGCCACTCTTTTTTTGTCTCCTAAATTTATGTAGTTTACCATGTGGTAAAAATAACACAAACTTTATTCAGCTGTTGTTATGATTGCAACGATACCAAATTTATATAGATCTCTTGTGTTTTACTACTTTTACACAGTAAAAACACTTTGTGTCACTTTGTTTTTGTGTCAACATATTTTAAGAGCCATAACTCTTTTATTTTCCACCCGATGCAACTGTATGAGGACTTTTTTTTGGCGGGACGACTTGTAGTTTTTATTGGTTCCATTTTGGTGTACATGTGACTTTGATCACTTTTTATCACATTTGTTTGAAGACAGGATGCATAGAAAACTGCAGGTCTGGCATTTTTTTATTTAGATTTTTTTACGGCGTTCACGGAGCGGGTTAAATATTGTAATAGCTTTCTAGTTGGGGTCATTATGGATGCGGCGATGCCAAATATGTGTAACTTCTTTTACTTTTTTTTTTGTATTTTTCCTTTGGATATTTATTTATTATAAACTTTATTAAACTTTTTTTTAACTTTTTTTATTAGTCCCACTAGGGGACTTCACTATGCGATCATCTGATCGCTTTTTATAATAAACTGCAATACTTCTGTTAGGCCCCCGGCTGCCATAGAAACACCGGCACCCAGCGATCGCATTGAGAGAACCCTTCAAAACCACTCTCTATTGAGCGCCGCATCTGAGTGGTTAAACGAGCGGGATCGATACTGATATTGATCTCGCTCGTTGGAGCAGGTCTGCTGAGAGCAGGGAGATTTAACTGCTCCCTACTGTGTTTATTTATTCTGATGCAGCACCGTAAAAAGGCAATTGCATCGAAATAAAGCCTGTTAGTGGGCACCATAAAACACCTATGGGTGGTCACTAACGGGTTAAGGACCTCCAAGGGGGAGGAAAAGAGAAATTTGGAGATTTGAGTCCTACAGGGGAGAGTTTCAAATGTAGGAAAGAGAAAATGTGGGTTTTATATCAGGTTTAAAAGATAGAGGCAAATGTATTAAAAAAAATAAACCGGGTTCCTATTGGCAACAGATTTTACATTGCATAATCATTGCTTTCATTTCCCAATCTGTCTTGTAAATAAAATAAAATAAAATAACCGCTGTAATCTGCTCCAGTTTTTCTTTTGCTTTATGCCAGTTTCACATGAGCATAAGGCTGGATTCACACGCATAGTTTTGCTGCATTTTTTGTGGCGTCTTTGGTTGTTTTTCACAGTTTTTAAGGTCAGAAACACTTCAGTCAGACGTTACTTTTTTTTTTTTAAGACATGTTATTAAGAAAATTTGTACATATACAGGCAATATATATCAGTTATGCAAACCTAACAGTATACAGATATGTACCCATCAGTAGGCAGTAGTATGATTGTACAAACCTATAACAAAAATAGATGGGTTAAGATGTCTATGTGTAAACCACCACCAAGCATACACTAATTGACTAGCCAAAAAGTATAGACACAGGTTCGGCAGGGCCAGACCACCTTGCTCTGTAGGTAATTGGAGCGTGCCCAGAGCAATCCCAGGGACCCCATCCACCCAGATAAAAGGATCTGAGATCCTTGTCTACCTTAGAGTAGATTGTGAGGGGTAGTCAAGTCAGATGTTGGGGCTGTCTCATGAAGCCAACCCCTATCTATGTGCCCTATTGAAGTATATTCACATCATAGAGAGGGGTCCACCTCTCAAGACCTCCCCCTATGAGCCTGAATGAAGAGTGCTCTATAAAAGTGGCTCATGTTCTGGCGGACTCGAGCCATCTTTGTATTACATGGCATGCCATTCATCTGATCGCCCCTGCAGCCGCATTGTACAAGGAGTTGTCTTTGATGAGAGAACCCCTTTAAGGTCTATGGTGAAATATGTAGAGTCTACATACACAGTGTTTTTTGATTTGTGGCGCTTTTGGGTTCAGTGGCGTTCTTTCCAAAACACGACTTGCTCTGGGTAAGGCCCGTTCACAGTTTTTTTTGCACTGATTTTGACACGGGAACTGCGTTGGAATCGACTCAAAAAAATGGCTGAAATTGCCCCCATTGATTTCACTGGGAGGCAGAGGCTTTTTTTTTCCCGGGCGGTATGTCCTTTCTTTCCATGGTTTCCACCTCTGACCTCCTACTGAAATCAATGGGGGGGGGGGGGGTAGAAAAAATCTGCGGCGTTCGTTTCCGCAAAACACATCGGAAAGTGCTGTCAGTTCAAAGTCGGCCTCAAAATTCCTGAAGAAATTCGAAAACAAATTTTTTCTGCCTGCAAAAAAACTTGGTCTGAACAGGGCCTATGGGTTTTTTGTTTTTTTTTGGCGGTTTCCCCTTAGCGTTCTCTATAAAACTTGAAAGAATCCACAAAAATAAAAAAATGCAAGACAAAAACCCTGTGTGACAGAGACCTAGTAGAGATGCAAAATATGCCCGTAGTAGGGCCGTGAAATAGGGACCCATTATTCTGTTAGTTCAGCTCAATAGACCAGCAGTGTGAAACTGGCCTTAGTCTATATCCAGCCTGTTTTCTAAGGTAGATGTTATAGTGTATTGTGCATTGTTTCTTGAGGGTTATTTGTTAAAGCAGCTACATTTCATATTGTTGTCAATTATATTCAATATTTTATATGTATTGCATTATACTTCAGACACTCTGACAGAGGGTGGTCGGCTTACCGTGACGGCAGCATTGAACAGATGCCTACTTCTCTGACAGTGAAACTTTATGCAGACATACCAAGCATATGCAGGTGGTTAGTCAGTGCGATATGTCTACAGGGTAATGTACTGGAAATGATGCCAGGGTTTAGTTACTTCCTGAAACCAAACTAACGGTTGTGTTCAATAACCAGGATCAGAGAGCCATTCATTGGAATTGGTGCATTAATTGTTGTGGAACTTTTGCTCCTACTCTGTGACAGATTGTGTTTCTTCTTTACTTCTAATGTTCTTTATATAATAGATTTACATTTTATACACACAGTTGTAGCAGAGCTAGATTAGTCATGGGACTGTTTATGTGCAGCATTTTTAATTGGTAGTTTACATTAGTTGGTGTGTGTGTGTGTGTGTGTGTGTGTGTGTGTGTGTGTGTGTGTGTATCACACACACACACACACACATTGTTTTATGTAAGCACAAAATTACGGTCTTCTTTAAAATTTTCATTTACATTTTCATTTTCCCATCACGTAAGTCAGATGACTGCCTCTTCTGCTATCAATCAGATTGTTTGACATAATAAATATTCTTTTTACTCAACAGCGCTGGAGAATAGACAAAACATTGGCTGAGCCAAGGTGAACGTGGCATTATAATACAGTCCCTAGTACTAGCTAACCCACAGATAGTAGAAACAATATCATGTTGTCCACCAAAACTCCAGTGGGCACTATAAGACAATCTGTCTGAATATTACATGCTGTAGATGTCAGCGAAAGGAAATATTCCCTTTTAAAGGAGTATTCCATCAGCTCACGTCTCATGTCCTCCATTATTCCTCTAAGCCTGAGTAAAATGGTAGAATGTCAGTAATTCTGTCTCGGAAGTCTATGTGGAATATGAAGTTACGAAAAGGCAGAAACCGCTGAGCATCTCCCATAGACTCCCATAGACTTCAGTGGAGTAACTGTAGAATTGCCCCTCCTATCCCCCTATTTTGCCACGGGTTAAGAGTAGTAACTTTTGTGAGTAGAAACAAGCACTGTGATCTAGATCATCATTAACCCCTTCCTGACATCCGCCGTATATATACGGTGCTGTCGGGCAGGGCTTTACGCAAAGCGCAGTACCATTACGTATATTACAGCTGGCACCCTGATGTAATGGCCAGGACCGGAGCTAGCCTCCAATCTGGCCGATTAACCCCTCAGATGCTGCGTTCAATAGGGATCGCAGCATCTGAGGGGTTTTTAGCCACCGGCACCCCAGCAACGTGATCGCTGGGTTGCCAGTGGCTGCAATGGCAACCGGAGTCCTAATACTGGCTTTCGGTCTGACAGCAACGGAAGCCTCCTATGCCCCGCTCGGAGACGGGGCCTAAAAGGCTTCCGGTACCAATAGCAAGATGGCGCCGGCTCATAAGCTGAGCCGGCGTCATCAGCAGTGGGTGTCCGCTGTACTGTTACAGTGGACACCCTGCTGTAACGACCGGAACCGGAGCTAGCTCTGATCCCTGCCATTAACCCCTTAGATGCAGCGATGGCTGCATCCTAGTGGTTTGTAGCAAATCGACTGCCCTGCCATGCGATGGCAGGGCTGCCGACTTCTACTATGGCAACAGGAGGCCTAACAATGGCCTCCTGCTCTGCGATTACGGAAGCCAATTAGGCCCTGCCCAGAGGCGGAGTCTGATCGGCTTGCTGTCAGTGAACACCTGACCGTTCTAATACATTGCACTACATAGGTAGTGCAATATATTATAACAGTAATCAAACAGTTGGACCTTCAAGTCCCCTAGTGGGACTAAAAAAAAGTGTCAAATAGGTAAAAATAAAAGTTTCAAGTAATAAAATAAAACACAATCGTCCTTTTTCCCTTATCAAGTCATTTATTATTGAAAAAAATAAATAAACCATTCATATTTGGTATTGCCGCGTCCTTAACGACCTGAGCTATAAAAATATTATGTTATTTATCCCGCGCATTAAACGCTGTAAAAACAAACAAACAGAATTACAGTTTTTTTGGTCACTTTGTCTTCCAAAAATTTAAATAAAAAGTGATCAAAAAGTCGCACATATCCCAAAATGGTATCTATAAAAACTATAGCTCGTCTTGCAAAAAACAAGCCCTCATACAGCTCCGTCGACTAAAAAATTTAAAAGTTATGGCTCTTACAACATGGCGAAAAAATACATTCTTTTAACAAAAGTAATTTTATTGTGCAAAAAGTTGTAAAACATAAAAAAGTGCTATAAATTTGGTATCGCTGGAATAAAGTTAACGCTGTATAAAAAAAAACACCTGCCAGAATTGCTGTTTTTTGGTCACCTTGCCTCCTAAAATTTGATCAAAGAGTCGCATGGTACCAATAATAACTTCAGCTTGTTCCGCAAAAAAACAGCCCTCATACCACTACGTCTATGAAAAAAAAACATTAGTTAAGGCTCCAATAAGTCAGGAAAGAAAAATATGCAGTTGTGCCCGAGGGGAACATTTCTTCTGTTTCACGAGGCGATTTATCAAGGCAGTAAAATTAAGGAACCTGGAAGGGGAGAGCCCAAACATATCTGCTGGAAGCGAGGGTGCCCGTATTACACCAGGACAACACTTCCCAGCATTTCCCCAAACTGCAAAGGTGCGGAGTGTGGACAAAAAGGGGGATAAGAATTGACACCATCTATCAGTGCGATACTGGCCTGTGCAGAAAGGATTGCTTCACAGCATAACACACATCTATGGATTATTTTGCCTCATTATTATACCACCTGACTATGCCTTTGATGTACTCTGCCCGGCTTACATATGCCCCCATATTATAAACTGAAATAGCAGTAAACCTCCAAACAAAACTACTACCAAGCAAAATCCACTCTCCAACAGAAAAATGGCGTTCCCTCCCTTCTGAACTCTACAGCGTGCCCAAACGGCAGTTTACTTCCACATATATGGCATCGCCAAACCAGGGAGAACCCTTTTAACAATTTGTGGGGTGTGTGTCTCCAGTGGCACAAGCTGGGCACGACATATTTGCCACTGAAATGGCATATCTAGGGAAAAATTGCTATTTTTACTTAGCACCATCCGCAGCGCAATCATTTATGGAAGAGACCTGTGGGGTAAAAATGCTCACTACACCCCTTAAATGCATTGAGGGGTGTAGTTTCCAAAATGGGGTTCACCTCTCAGGGGTTTCTTTTATTACTTCACATCATGGCCTATGCAATTGTGAACCAAAACATTGTAAGTCGCCAAATTAGGCCTCACTTTCGCATGGTACCCTTTCAATCCTGAGCCCTGTCGATCGTCCAGGCTCGTAATTACGAGCACACAGCCGGCCGCTTTTGCGAGCCGTGCTGCCATTATAAAGTATAGCAGCACGGCCGGTAAAATAGAAAAATAGAACATGTTCTATTTTTTTAACGGCACGGGCACCTTCCCGTGAGAAAACGGGAAGGTACACGTGGGTAACAGAAGTATATGAGCCCGTTATTGCGGGTCGTAATTACGATCCGCAATAACGGGTGTTTTTACGGTCGTGTGCATGAGGCCTTAAAAAGGAATTTCTACAAAAAACCGTTAATTTGTAAATTTCACCTACTTTGCTTTAATTCTTGTGAAACGCCTAAAGGGTTAAGAAACTCTCTATATGCTGTTTTGAATACTTTGAGCGGTGCAGTTTTTAAACTGGGCTGATTTTTGGGGGATTTCTAATATATAGGGCCCTCAAAACCACTTCAGTACTGAACTGGTCCATGAAAAAATAGCCTTTTGAAATTTTCTTGAAAATGTGAGAAATTGCTGCTGAAGTTCTAAGCCTCGTAACGTCCTAGAAAAATAAAAGGACGTTCAAAAAACGATGCAAACCTAAAGTAGACATATGGGAAATGTTAGCTAGTAACTATTTTGTGTGGTATAATTATCGGTCTTTCAAGCAGATACATTTAAAGGGAATGTGTCGCTAGAAAATGTTTTTTAATTTTTTTTAGTTAAACAGTTAGTGTATAAATAATTAAACATTGTTCTAATTTTTTTAATTTTTTCACGAGTCAGGAAATATTATAAATTAGATTCTAATTTATAACATTTCCCAGTGCTGGTCACTAGATGGAGCAATTCCCCAAATTGCAGCATTGGCATGTGGTAAAGCAACCACATTGCTTTATGCTGCAAAATTTGAGAAAACACACTCGCTCTAGTGAGCTCACAGAATCCCCCCTCCCTTATCCTGGCTAGTGCCGGGAGAAACGAGGGGATTGAACGGTCAGACCTCCTACACTGTGTGTCGCCATTTTTTGAGCGAACATACAGTGTAGTAGGTTTACATACAGTAGTAATCACACACTAAAACACGTACATACACAGAAATAACTTACCTGCTCCTGCCGCCGCCGCTCCCTCCAGTCCGTCCGCTCTGTCTGCTCCCTCCGCTCCAAGTGCTTTCATTAGAACACAAGTCCGGAAGCCGCGACCGGAAGTAGTCATCTTACTGTCCGGCCGCGGCTTCTGGTCCACAAGAAAATGGCGCCGGACGTCGCTCGGCCAAAGACCTTCAATTTGGACTGTGTGGGAGCGGCGCATGCGCCGTTCCCACACAGACGGCGTACAGCATAGTGGATGGAACGGGCCCCGTTCGCATTCACTATGGGGCTGTATGTGCTGTATTCCATGTCTGTATGTGTCGTTAATCGACACATACAGAGATGAAAAAAAAAATGGCAGCCCCCATAGACCAGAAAAAGTTCAAAAATAAAAAAAAGTAAAACACAAACACACAAATACATTTTTTTTTTAACAAAACACTAAAAGCAAACTGATATAAAAAAAATTAATTTCGCGACACCCTTCCTTTAAATTGCGAAAAATGCTAATTTTTGCACATTTTTTGTGTTTCTCACAAATAAATATTAAATTTAACGACTCCATTTTTTCACTAAGATAAAGTCCAATATGTCACGAAAAAAATTATCTCTGAATCGCTTTTATAGGTAAAAGCATTCAAAAGTTATTACCACATAAAGTGACACATGTCAGATTTGAAAAATAAGGCTCTGTCAGGAAGGTCAAAAGTGGCCACAGCGGGAAGGGGTTAAGCGGAATCCCCTACCCTTTATTTTTTCTCGCCCTATTTGTTCTGTTTTGTTTTATATTTTACTGCTCTGTAATGTTAGTGATTTTGTATTATTCATTTTGTTACCTTTTGAAAGAAATTGCTAAAATAAACAGAGAATTTAGAACAAGAAAAAAAACAGTGAGGTGACAGCTAGCTAAGGGCCGGTCCACATCAGCGTTGGGGTTCCGTTCATCCTTTTTGTCAGAGGAACCGATGGACGGAAAGCCGAACGGAAGCTATAGCCTCCATTTGCATTACAATTGATCTCAATGGTAATGCTTCCCTTTCAGTTTGTTTCCGTTACGTAAAGTTTCCATTTTTCTTTCACGGAAACAATAGCGTAGTGCTAACTAAGGCGTCCATCATCCTTAGACATTTAAGGATCCGTTAAAGGTATATTCATCAAATAAAAAGGACATAAAAAGTTCATGATGTATGCATTAAACAGATCCCATAATAGTCTATAAGTGACGGATGCCACTATTAATGTATATACGTTAAATGTAGGCCAAAAATGTTATGTGAATGGGACCTAAAATTCCTGAGGGTTTACCTATTTAAATACGTTTGTATGTATGTGTATATAGATATATATCTATAGATGTATATAAATATATAGAAAGATACATTTATATACATAGTCATACAGTACACATACATACGTACACACCTATAGCATGCCAATGTTACCGCACATGGATTTTTACTTTGTATGAAACCATATGCCCTTTTTCTCTGGGTTTTGTAAGTGTCTCGGTGCTGCACTTCCTCTTCTGAGTCATACAACAGACTTTTATTGGGGGGAGGTGGGTAATTCGACCTTGTTACTGGCGAGCCAAATGCATTTCTTCTTCTGGCTTACACAAAGCATGCTAGTTATGCATTTGGCCATAGTTTGCAGCCTTAAGCTGAGCAGCTGCTCTCTGACAGTTCATGTAGACAAGTGCAGCATGCTGTCATACAGGAGCTCTCACACTCCAGGACCTGCTCATCCTGGACTGTAGGAAGATATGACTCTTCAGTGGAAGGTGCATTGACAGGTAAAATACAATAGGCTTTTTATTGAGGTGAAAGGGAAATTTCACAGCAAGGAACTGGTTATGTATTATTTTACATGAAACAGTCTTCTAAAGTATTACAAGCCGTAAATTCAATCCTAGTGTTCTGCTGTGTTTTCATTGTACTTTTATGCGTATGGTTTGTTGATGACTTTTGTCTATTGTGTAATTCATGTTTTCTTTATGTTGGGCCATCAGACAACTTATATAATAGATTTATATTTGTACAATATATGCCTGTTTCTGCATGAATAGATACTCCATAAAGTTATACTCTGTATTTTATATGTTAGATTATAAAAAGTCCATGTTTGTAGAGGAAGCCTTCTCAAAACTCAGCAGGGACTGGCATGTTACTGAAGTTAATGCCAAGGAAAGCATTGTTTTAGCCAAGATTTTCTTTTTTTGTATAAAAGTAATAAAGCTAGTAACCCTCAGATTTAATGCCTTCAAATTGTTGGTTTAAAACTTTCTGGTTTATTAGGATTTACTATTTATTATAGCACGGAATATAGTAAGGCTCCCAGAGAAAAAAAATAAGATGATGGTTTTTTTAAGTTCTGAGATTTTTATTTAACAAAGAATTGTACAGCATTGTCAGTGTTTTGCGAGAACTGAAGTTTTGAATATATATGATGTATGATATCTGCTGAAAGTAGTTTGTTGTGTGACATGTATATTCTTGTATGTTTTGCATGGGTACGGCAATTTGTCTAGAAGCCACCTTTTTTTCTTTGTTTTTTATTCACAAGAAGCAGGAATTGTATATTGCATTTCTATTTGTTGCTTTTACTGTTTTAACACCTGAATAATACAAATAATATATCACTACCTGTCTACCACGTTAGGGACGTTAGAAGCCACAGTACAAGGAATGTATTGGTTAAATTATTACATAAATTACTTTGTAGCACTTACAATACGTCATTTAATGACATTTTAAGTCATTGATGTTTTTTCCCGGTGTTGCTATTATTGTGTATGATTCAATGTAGTACTGTACATGTTAAGCGGTTTGCTCGATCATTTAGCATTCGGTACAGCCTGTCTGCACACTGTCTTTAGAAACAATGCTTGTTATTAATATTATTGTTTAGGAAGTGCCAACATTTTCCAAGCGTTCCATCACAGTGTTGGCTGCTTGCATGCTGCTATTGCGATATATTTGGAGTACAAGAAAGGTATTATGGAATTACATGTACAATGTATTGCACGTTTGCTTATTAACTTAATCCAGGTATCCCCACAGATTCAGGCAGAATTTTACTTGCACTGCCGAGAGAGAGACTCGCTGTTCAGTAGACTTATTTCTGCGATCACATTTGTGATTACCCTTAGATCATGGAAATTCTCTCCAGTCAAGAACAATTTTATTAGTATTGTTACTTTTTCTTATTAATAAAGCCCATGCATTGGCGAAGTGGCACCACTATTATTTGTTGAAACATATAAACATATTTGTGTTTTGTGTATTAACGTCTTATTGAGATGAATAAGCAGCAATTCCGTAATTTTGTACAGTAAGTATAGCATTTTGAAAGAGCATCTGTCATTAAAGTGCTGGTTTTCTATGTTTTTTAACAAATGGTTGCAGCATAATCTAGAGCGCTTCTCATATAACCAATATGATACTGATTTTTTTAATCGAATGCCTGCTTATGAATATTCATTAGTATTTTCCTTTACATGCTGACAGCTGATTGGCCTGTCAAATGACCTTACATCCACTGCTGAGCAAAAACAAATGTGATTAGTCAGAGCTTTCACTGAACAAGTCTACAAGCTCCACCCCATAGATTAATTCAGAGATAGGCAAACCCCTTCTAATCCTTCACACAACAAAATGTGTGTAAAGGAAGCTGTTTGTCCCAGAATTTTGCTGTAATTAAAAAATAATAAAATAATAAAATAGAATGCTAAATTGCAGCACAGCCTAAGGCTGGGTTCACACCTGTGTGGCACATTCTGTTTTTCTGTTCTGTTATAGGAGCAGAAAAGTGGAATTCCATCTGTGACGATCCGTCGGGTTCTGCCATTGTGTCCGTCGTTTTTGTAAAAAAAATATCCCTGCATGCTGTACTACTTTGTTCCCTCTAATGTAACGGAATATGCCTCCAAAGCCCATGTGAACATAGTTGTCAGTTTAGAAATTGTGATGGAGAATGTGTGGCTTGGCACCACATTGTTGTTTTAATTACTATTGTCCATTAAATAAAAAAATACACCACAAGGAACTGATTTTGCTTGTGGCTAGGGGCCTGTTTACACCTGCGTTGGTGTTTCCGTTGTTCTGCTCAGTCCGTGGTGCATAAAAATACTGGAAGTGTCGGTTCCGTTGCATGACGGACACCGTAAGCGCCTGACGGTACCCATTGACTTTAATGCTGCGCTATTGTTTTGGATATTTTTGCACTGATCTGTGACGGAGGCCTCTCCGCAGCCGTCAGCGCACATGTTAACAGGCCCTAAAATATACGTATTCTGATTCCTCATAACTGCAGTACAAATAAGTTTTCACACCTTAGATACACTTTACAGTATCTTAATGGTGTGAGCAGGTTGCATCACTGTCTTATATACGTTAGTATGCATATTAACAACACAACAAAATATTAAATGTGAATCTATTTCTGTAGTGTTGAGCACTGATGGCTATATTTAACTTTCAAGAAACTGAATGAAATGTATTTGTGTTGCTTTGTCCAGTGAGCAGGAAGGAATTCTAATAATCATGGTGGTATTGGCTGTAGTTCAGAGTGCTGTGTGTGAGGCCACAGTCGGATGCCTTTTTTGGAATTTAATATCTAAAAAGTAATGTTCATGGTCCGCATCTCTTGTGGGAATTTGTCAAGGGGACAGCCATTAATTCCTTTCTGTGTTGCTAATTATTGAGGCCATTATCTTCTGCCCCCTCCCTTTTATTTTTAAGATTTTATTTTAATTCTGCATTTAATAAAGGTGGAAATACCAGTAGTAAGAGATTTGCACTGTAGATCACATTACACAACTTTTTTTTTCCCCTTCACAATTTCCTTTTAAGAGTGAGAATGTTTTGAAGCGAGTGTAAAATGTAAGGCTATGTTCACACGGGGTCTTTTGCCGAGTTTTTTGACGCGGAAACCGCGTCGCAAAACTCGGCAGAAACGGCCCGAGAACGCCTCCCATTGATTTCAATGGGAGGCGTCGGCGTCTTTTTCCCGCGAGCAGTAAAACTGCCTCGCGGGAAAAAGAAGCGACATGCCCTATCTTCGGGCGCTTCCGCGTCCGACCTCCCATTGACTTCAATGGGAGGCAGGAGAAAGCGTGTTTTATGCCCGCGGCGCTCAATGGCCGCGGGCG
Organism: Rhinoderma darwinii; assembly: GCF_050947455.1. Taxonomy (NCBI): domain Eukaryota; kingdom Metazoa; phylum Chordata; class Amphibia; order Anura; family Rhinodermatidae; genus Rhinoderma; species Rhinoderma darwinii. The sequence continues at coordinate 50,105,168 of NC_134697.1, read as the reverse complement.
AAAAACGGCGCGATAATTGCTATTCACACGGAGTATTTTGGGGGAGGAATATCTGCCTCAAAATTCCGTTTGGAGCTTTGAGGCAGATATTCCTCCCCCAAAATACTCCGTGTGAACATAGCCTAAACGTTCTCTGCATTTCTCACCACCCAGCTGCTTTTGTTCCACCAGACATAGTGAACTAAAGGCATCATTTGTTTAATGTAACAAATAAAGGAAACTTTTATGCTGGCAAGTAGGACTGGGCGATGAATCGAACTTGATTAATTCGCCCTCAAGGCCTCTGCCGATTTTTTGTTTTTTAACAGAATCGTTAAACCTATTCCCTAGTGGCGCCGTGCTGCGGAAGGAAGCTCCGCCTCGTCACCTGTCTGGTCCACCCCGTCTAAGAAGCTGTGCCGTCACCTCATCTGGTCCCTGTTCTGTCCCAAATCTGCCTTTCACACAACCGTGATCGGGTTTGGAAAAACGGTCCGTGTGTCAGCTGGATTTCCCGGCCCGACCATGGTACATGTGAACGGGACTCCTGGCATCATAGTCATTTATGGTGCTGGGAGTCCCTGCTTCCCAACGGAACTGTTGTTCTGTACTGAACAAAATTATACAACACGGAACCTCAGTTCCGTGGGGAAGCAGGGACTTCTAGCTTCGGCAGCCTCTGGCCGGAGATTCCGCTCCAGGAGGAGCCCATGTCGTCACTGTCCATATATGGGCAGTGACTTCAGGGGCTGGCTCTAGAAGCGGAGTCCTCAGCCAGAGCATTGCAAGATCTCTGGCCGGGGACTCCTTTCTTGGGAAAGCCCTTGCTGTCACTGTCCATAAATGCCACTGTCCATACTGTCCTTCTCCTGGAGCATAATCCCCTGCTAGAGGGTTCCTGACACTCTGGCCAGGGATTCCGCTCCGAGAGAAACCCCTGGCGTCACTATCCATATATGGACAGTGAGATCAGGGGCTGCACCTTGAGTGGAATCCCCAGCCAGGTGCTATCTACAGGGGGGGGGGGGGTGACACTATCTACTTGGACACCATGGGCTATCTACATGGGCACCGTGGCACTATATGAGGGGTGTCACACTATTTACATGGGCACTGTGGAACTATCTACATGGGCTCTGGCACTTTATATGTGGGCACTATGTTACTTTATATGTGGGCACTGTGGTACTATGTGGGCACTATGTCACTTTATATGTGGGCATTGTGGCACTATGAGGGCACTGGCACCATGTGGGCACTGTGGTACTATGTGGACACTGTGGTACTATGTAGGTACTGTCTATGTGGGCACTATCTACAGGGGCATTGCGGCACTATCTACATGGGCACTATGATGTTTTCAGGGGGTTAGGACAAAAAAACAAAACCTGTCAAATTAAATCCATCCATTTGTTTTAACTGCCATTAAAAACGGACTGGAAATGGATGAAAATTTGGAGACACTAATGCAAAATGGCCATGAAAAACTGACGGTTAATCAGTCGTGTGAATGCAGCCGAAATAACTATGATGCAAGGAGTCCTGTTCACATGTAGCATGGCCTTATGTCATTTATTTAACACACAGTAGTTGGGCTGGTACTGCACAGGGTCTTTCTCAGACTATAATGTAATCTCTCCCTAAAGTGCCTGCTTGGTGCTATATGCCTGGCCCTGCTGCCATTTAGACTGCTCTCATCTGCAATGTCGGAGACTGGCTGAGGTGGTCACGGGCAGAGAGGGATGTTGGTGCATGCAGTGTATAATTGAACAGAGAACAGGTTAACAGAAGTTATAATCAATTAGATAGACATTTCTCCAATTGTAGTTCTGATTTTAAAAAAAAGTATTTGCACAGGTTAAAAGTTGTGAAGTACTGTACAATTATTATAGTAATATATCTTAAAAAGGTATTTATATAAAGAAAATAATTTATTCAATTATCTCTTGGTACTTTTTTCAGTTTATTTAACAGTAGTAAGAAAATTGAGATTCAAATCAAAAATCACTCATAGGGTTGAAAAAAGTCTAGATTTTATTTTTTGTGCAAAATCGCCCAGCCCTACTGGCAAGCCTATTTCTAGTGTACACCGGACCGAAATATAGTCCTGTGTTAATTTTGGCAATGCCAAAGATATAACTTTCTTATTGTTTAATATGTTGTATTTCAATAAAAGAGGCTGCTGCGGTCTACATATTCCACGCCACGCAATGTCTTGCGTATTTATTGGGGTAATAGGAAGAGATCGGAGTTGATGGAGGTAAGGTACGTTTTAAAAAGTTTGGTTGGTGACTTCTTCTTTAAAGGGGTTGTCCGAGATACCAACATTTTTTCAAAAACTGTGTCATACATTACCCCTTATACAGACAACCTAAATAAAGCATTATTTTTAAAAAAAATTCTACTTAGCACATTTCTTCTTTGAATTCAGCAGTTTGTTTACATGCAGTTCAGCTCTGGTTTGTTGATCTTTCCTTGTTATGAAACTTTTTTCCCGTGCACGCTCATTGCAGGCTGCAATGAGCGTGCACGTAGCTTCCAAGAGTTCATGTGAGCTGTCCTTGCTCCTCCCCGCTGACATCCTTCACAGGATTGTCTTCTTGCTGACATTCTTGAAGGATGGTGACCGTTCTCCCCCCCATTATGTTTTATTTCTCTTTTCAGGTCTATAAACCTCTTCGTGTCTCCCCTCACCCTCGTCCACCCTCACCCTAACCCTCACCCTAACCCTCGCCCACCCTCCTCTATCTCACGTCTCTCTCCACTAAGGCCATGTTCACACAGAGTTTTTTTGCCGGAGGAATATCTGCCTCAAAATTCTGTCTTGAAGTTTGCGGCAGATTTACCTCTCCCTGCACGTTGATTTTTGCGTCATTTTTCCCGGAGTTTTTTGTGCGCTGTTTGCGGTTTTGTTTGCCGCTTTGTTCGGGCCGTTTTTCGCTTCGTTTATCTTGGCATTTTTTGCTTGTTTGTTTGCGTCTTTTTTTGCTGTGTTTTATGTTGCGTTTATCGTAGCCTTTTTCGTATCGTTTCTTTTTTTGCATCGTTGTTTGCGGCTATTTTTGCTGTGTTTTTGGTTGCGTCTTTCGTGGCGTTTTCCCAGTAGTTTTTCGCAGCGTTCTTTGCCTCTTGGTTTGCGGCTTTTTCCGCGATGTTTTTCGCAACGTTTTCCGTGGCGTTTATCGTAGCCTTTTTTGCGTCGTTTTTCGCCTCTTTTTTTTGCGTCGCTGTTTGCGGTTTTTTTTTCTGCGTTTTTCGTTGCGTCTTTCATGGCGTTTTTCCTGTCGTTTTTCGTGGCGTTTTTTGCCTCTTTTTTCGCGGCTTTATTTGCGATGTTTTTTGCGGCGTTTATCGTAGCCTTTTTGGCGTTGTTTTTGCGGCTTTTTTTGCTGCGTTTTTCGCGTCGTTTTCCGTCATGTTTTTCGCCCACGGCAATTGAGCGCCGCGGGCATAAAACAACGGAAATACGCTTTCTCTGCCTCCCATTGAAGTCAATGGGAGGTCAGAGGCGTAAACGCCCGAAGATGGAGCATGTCGCTTCTTTTTCCCACGAGGCAGTTTTACTGCTCGCGGGAAAAAGACGCCGACGCCTCCCATTGAAATCAATGGTACGCATTTTCGGGCCGTTTTTTACAAGTTTTGCTACGCTGTTTCCGCTTAAAAAAAAACCAGGCGGAAACATCCCCGTAATTTCAGCCGTTATGGACGCCCTCGTGTGAACATACCCTAACAATGTAGGCTTAGATACAGGACCCCAGAAGATCTTATCCAGTTCAGGTCCGGGCTATTTTGCACCTTCAGGACCAGACACCGTTTAGCCCTTTTTAGCACGTGTTAGTTAAATGGCTATAACTTTTTTATTTGTTGGGCTAACGACGTGATTTTTGCGACGTTTTTTCCGTAGACTATGCAGGTTTCTTTTTTTATCATTTTTATACACACCTTTTTTGCAATTTTAGAATTTTCTTTCATAAAGTTTGAAAATATTAGTAAAAAAAAAGCTTTTTTACGTTTCAGCTATTTTTTTTTGGTAATAACATAGTTTTACCCTAAAATAGACCTTTTATTTGTGATCGTCATTGTCTACCGTAAATTTTTATATATTACATGTCTATATTAGGGTAATTGGGTCAGCGCTAGCGTTACAACAATGATTGGCGGGGGGAACGGTATTTTTTTGGGGTGGGTATTTTATGTGTATTTATTATTGTATTTTTTTTTGCACTTTACTTTACTATTTTTTTATTACTATGGTCTGTCCCCCAATGGTCAAAAAAGACCTTTGGGGAACTTTATATATTTTTTTTCTTTCTTTTACATGTTTTTCCACTGGAGCTGCACAGCAGCCCCAGTTACAGGGGAAATCAGCCCTCTCATAGTGACGATTGTCACTAATAGGGCTGTGCTGGGTCTAGTAAGACCCAGCAGCAGTCTGCCACTAACGGCACCCGGTGATCATGTGACCAGTCACATGATACCGGGAGGAATAGAGACAGCGCCGCTGCTGCTGTCTCTATTCCTGTACACAGCGCGCATTCAGCGCTGTGTACAAGTGATCAGAGAAGACAGAAGCAGCTAAAGCTGCTTCTGTCTTCTCCTCAGGGTCCCCGGCAGTCACTGACAGCCGGAGACCCGACATTCAGCTGCCCGATCGCGCGGGCAGCAAGTTAAAACCCGAGCCGTAGAAAGTCTATGGCTCGGGTTTTAAGGACCCGTCCCTGACCGCTGGCCGTAAAAATACAGCCAGCGGTCGGGAACCAGTTGTTAAACAGTGCACGGTGTCCCGCGGGCCGCAGATAACAGCCTCAAGGGCTGCATGCGACCCGTGTGCTGCATCGTGTTGTATAATTCCCTATCAAAGCCTACTATGTGTAGGCTTTGATAGGGGAAGAACTAAAAGTACAGAGGTCACTGTACCTTTCTAGTCCGCGGGTGCCGTCCCTCTTCACTTTTTTCACTGTGAACATGCATAGGCGCGTTCACAGTGAAAAGATGCATAGGCTGGGCGGGCGGGCACGCGCAGAAACGTCACGTCTCCAGTGACGTGTCGTGTCCCATCCGAGGTCTCGCTGGGGCGAGACCATGTGATCGGGACACGACACGACAGTGGAGGAGGAAGAAAACGTGACGTCAGAAGACATGTGATCGGCAGAAAAGAGCTGCCAGAACGGAGAACAGAAGCAAGATTGCACAGGTAAGTATATTAGGGAATAGTTAATGTGTGCATTGTGTGTTTAACTTTAAAATAAAAATATATCTCGGACAACCCCTTTAATACACAGGTCATGTAAAATGTTTCATGGACCTAAGGACACTGTCAAACACTATACAAGCTATAATAATGGTCAGTTCGTAAGGGTATGTTCACACGGAGAGTTTTCAGGCGTATTTCAGCGCATTTACGCCTCGAAAAACGCCTTGAAAAACAGAAGCAGAACGCCTCAAAACATCTGCCCTTTAATTTCAATGGGAAATATGGCGTTCTGTTCCGACGGGGTGTTTTTTACGCCTCGTTTTCCAAAAATGTCACATAAAAAGACGCCCGTGAAAAAGATGTGTATGTCACTTCTTGGGACTTTTTGGAGCCGTTTTTCATGGACTCTATACAAAAACCGCTCCAAAACGGCCGGAAAAAACGCTGCAACAATCGCAAGTGGCTTAAAAAACTTCTGCAAATCAGGAGCTGTTTTCCCTTGAAAACCGCTCCGTATTTTGAGACGTTATTTATTTTGTGTGTGCACATACCCTATGATGGTAAAATTGTTGCAAAAATATTATGGCCAGTATTTGGTCATGTTCACGCATTGCGGAAGAATCCATAGTGAGTCTGACTTCAAATAGGCATAAAAGATCAACAAGATAATTGTGTTGATTTTAACACTGATGTTACCCATTTCAGAATAAAGAGTGCTGTGAGTTAGAAAATGCAGAGCATGCCCTAAAATGCCCAGATTTATTTTTTTCTGTATCATTTCAATGTGGTTTTTAGAAACCTTATTCATTTGCATTGTACATTTGTTACAGGTTGTTGAGTCTGGCTGAATTTGAATTTAAAGGGGTTTTCTGGGATTGTTCTAAGGATAGAGGATTTTGATTGTCTGTTCTTAGAATAGGCTATAAAAGGAGTTTTCCCATTAGAGACATTTATGACATATCCACAGTAATAAATGTCAGATAGATGCGGGTTGTACCTATATCCAGAACCGGCCCCCTAATCCCCATTCAGCTGCTCTGTGTTGCGGCTGAATGAGGTGAATTCCGACTATGAAAAAGGTTATATGGTCGTGAGTTACGAAAAGTTTCCGTAAGTTCCATAGAACTGAATGGTAGTTATGGAAACAGCGTCGCTGTTTTCGTAACTCCCGACCATATAACCAGAAAGTGGCCGGGATTCAGCGAGATCAGACAAAGCTAGAATAGGGTTTAGGGGCCCCCATTCTAGAGATAGGTGCGTGTCCCAGAAATGGGACCCGCATCTATCTGACATTTATGACATATCCTGTGGATATGTCAAATGTCTCTCATGGGAAAACCCCTTTAACATCTGATCAGACACCCATGACAATCAGCTGAATGCAGACTCCCCTTTATTGTTTATTCAGGCACAGTGGAAATTTGGTTGTGGCTGTTTCTGACACTGCAACTCAGTCCCTTTCAAGTGAATCGGAATGAGCTGCGGAACCAGGCACAACAACAGCCAAATTCCCACTGTGCCTGAATAAACAATGTCGGGGACTCTGGCTGGCGTTTATATATAATCATTCTTCTTTCATTTGAAAAAATAGAAACCATATTGGTATTAATTTATTATTTTTATCTACTTTTAATTTGCCCTTGCCTTGAATTTTACCGTATAAGGCCCCATGCACACGACCGAGCAGTATTTACAGTCAGTAAATACTGCACAGAAAGGATTGCAACTTGGCATTTTCACTCTGAAAACTTTTTTAATTTATATTATTAGTAATGGGTTGGACATTAATGAAAGTCATATCTAATTGACAGGAAAGTTTAATAAATAAAGTGCCTAGAGACACAATCTAGAGAAAACATATGACATATATTATTAATGTTAAATCACAAAACCTGTTATATTTGAATTTGGCTCTCACAGTAAAAGAAGTTAAAGGGGTTGTTCACTACTGGACAACTGATGACCTATCCACTGGTCACCTGGACCCTGCACTGATCAACCGCTCCGGCTGTCTGCGGGCACCAGACTTCCATGCCGGAAGCAGTTGGCTCTGGTCACGGAATAGCTGCCGTAGTGCAATGCAATATACGGAGGCTACTGCTTCTGGCGCTGTACATTGCATACTGTGCAATGACATCCGGTGCCCGCAGGCAACCATATCAGTGCGGGTTCCGGGTGTCGGACCCGCACCGATGATATACTGATGACCCCTCTAAGGGGGCCCCTGATGTAATGCATGCGGTTTAAGGCTAGGGCTCCCAGTGTTCGATTGTAATGTAATATGTGTTGTTGCTGCTAATTCTTAGATGCCTGTTATTTAACAATAGCAACAAAATTTTCGGCCTCAATTTGCAGTGCTTGAAACCGCATATGCACAATCGATTTCTCATGAGACAGGTAAGTTGACATTAGCAGCAAAATTACACAGTAATCACTGCACTCATAAATAGCGGAATATTAGGGCCCCTATAAGATGCCCCAATACTTCTGGCCTACAAGTAGCAGTTATGCCCACTAAAAGACTTCTAGTAGTGCCAATCATGGGGCACATCATTATTTTGTTGTTTTTTTAGATCTACAATTTGTACAGTATATGTAGTTGTTGAACCTATTTTTTTTTTTACTTTTATCGCTCTGTAAAATTAATAAGAAAGCTAAATTGAAATAGACATTTTTAAAAAAACATGCAGATGTTTAGAATTTGTCAGATAGCAGAACTGGTTTTGAAGTTTCTTATTTTTCTATTCATTAAACCATGATTCAGAGGGTACAGGAAATTGATTTAAGCCTATTGGTCGGGTTGTTATGGGATTTGTTGATTTCATACCATAGCGACACAAAAGCTGCTTTGCTGATAAGCTTTTGGCTTATCTGGATTTTAGTGTATTATTTTAAAGATCTCCTGTTTTGTTTAATTAACATCTGTAGTCTTGTTAATGAGCAAGTTTTGTTTAAGTCATTAACTCTTGAGTTATTCAGTGGAAGATTGTGGTTCTACCTTGTAGATTGTTCACTTTTCTCATCTGTGCAAACATAATAATGCTCATAGCAATAAAATAGATAGAATTGAGGCAATTCCATTGACAAAGATTAAATAAAATGGGTTTGAGTTTTGTTTTGGCCTATTAAATTTAACCTTCTGTTTCTCCTTATTCGCTCCCTGTATAGTGCCTGGTGATCTAAGATATGTCTGGGATCAGGTAGCCAATGTACCTAGAAGTGACACTAAACCATTTTGTGTTGTCTTCTGTTAGTCACTTTCTTTTTTTTTTTTTTGGGGGGGGGGGGGGGGTTTGTTTGCTGTTATTGTACCTATTAGTATAACTATTCTGGCAACATTGTGCTTATTTTATAAGATTTATCATAGTTCCTACTGTCAGGTCCATTCATATATCCCGTATACATTAAAAATGGAAATAGGATTGAAGGCCATCTCCATGTGTTATAAAAAGGTGGTAGTTTTGATGAGCTTTTGTGTGTGATAAGACCGCAAACATGACAATTTTCTGTAAATTTGGAAACCATGGACAACCTTCAGGTCCACTATAACCTTCCTAAAATTATTCCTGTCAAGGCATCTATAGACTTTTGAGTTTGATGTAGCTCAGTATACCTCATTTTATTCATAAATATATATTACTACACCCTTTACCGCTTTACTTATGGTTTTTAGGCACGCTTTGACCCCCTGGTTTGTTTCCACTTTTTACAATTGAAAATTGTGATATTACCTTGCTCCCCTCTATACACACATTTGGCCTGGTACAGTTCATAAGATCCATGGCTTTCAGTACCACTTTTTTGTGACGACACACAAATTTACCTCCCTAACCCAGATGTCACCTTTCTGCTTTCCAGAGTTCCAGAGAGTTTATCCGCTATATCCTCCTTCTCCTCCTGCATCCTTAACCCCTTAAGGACACGGCCAATGTTTGTTTTTTCCTCCCTACCTTCCAAATGCCATAACTTTGTATTTATTTTTTTCGCCGACATAGCCGTGAGGGCTTGTTTTTTGCGGGACAAGTTGTAGTGTTTTTATGGCACCATTTATTGTACTGCATAATGTACTGGGAAACTGTCAAAAATATTTATGGGGTGAAATGTGCAAAATTGGTGGTTTTTGTTTTTACGGCTTCCATCAACCAGTAAAAACGTCATATTCACCTTATTCTACGGGTTGATAGGATTACGGCGATACAAAATTAGTTTTTTTTCTATGTTTTACCACTTTTATAAAAGACAAACTATTTTCTAAAAAAAATTGTTTTGTGTTATTAGCCATATTCTGAGAGCCATAACTTTTTTATTTTTCAGTCGACTGAGCAATGTGAGGGCTTATTTTTTTTGCGGGGCGAGCTGTCGTTTTTATTCGTACTGTTTTTCTTAGAGCTAAGGTGACTGAAAAACAGCAAATTCGGTGTTTTACAATTTATTTATTTTTTATGGTGCCCGGGTCAGGGCTTTAAAAGAGTAAAAAGGTGGCAGACTTGGGCCTTCATTAGGCCCCCAGGCGGTCATGACGACCAACAGCACCTTGCAATCACGTCAAAGGTGATGTCAATGGCACGTCGGAGGGGGCTGTCTCCCTGATTCTAACGCTTTAAATGGCGGAGTCGCAAATTGACTGTGGCATTTAAGGTGTTAGACGGGCGGAATCAAAGATTGGTTGTCGTGAGGTGTCGGCTGCGTTACAGAGCCGTCACCCGATCAGTATAGAGTGAGCTCAGCCTGTGTAACGGCTGTCACGTACTTGTACGTGGCATGTTGTTAAGAAGTTAAATTCAACATGGTGAAAACTGAGAAGTCTACTGCCTTCTTCTGCCCTGTCTATCAGTCACCTGAGTGAATAGCAGCAGAGCTGCAGTTTGGCAGGACGGCCACTATGCAATGTACGGAGCTAACTGCTTACTTTGCATACTTTGCAATGACATCCGGTTCCTGCAGGCCACCGGAGCAGCTGATCGTGCGGGGCGCGGTTGTCGGACCCCCCACAGATCATATACTGATGACCTATCCGGTGGATAGGTCATCAGTTGTCCGGTAGTGGACATCCCCTTTTAACCTACTGTCTCCTTCCTTTTTCCCTTGTAGATTGTAAGCCCTCGCAGGGTTCTCTCTCCTTCAGTACCAGTCCATCATTTATTTATTAAACTCATGTTTATTGTACTTGTTGCTTTTATTGTCTCATGTTATGTACTTTAACCCCTTTTTGATATGTTCAGCGCTGTTGAATTATTAGCGCTTAAAATTTTTTATAGCAATAATAATCTTCCATTTACCCTTTGTTCCAAACTATTTATAAAAAGAAAAGTAAAAACAAACCAATTCACAAGAAAATGTACAAGTTTCAAGACTGCGACTCACACAACAAAAGTCTGTGCAGCCCAAGCTATATGAAGAATTGGAAAACGTAAAAAATATTTTATTGTTTTGAAGGGGTTTTCCCTCATGATTGGTGGAGGTCGTGGTCTGACCACTAATGATCAGATATTTATCACCTATTAATTATGCCAAAACACTTTTTAATTAGCAATTTCATCATGGGTCATATATATTCCTGTAACTATTGCTTTATATTAGTACTAAAAGCGATGCATACTTGTATATTGTTGCATGGTCATTAATTTTTGCTTTTAACCTTACTTTTTTATTTTAGAACGCCAGCCGTGTTCCACAATGGCAGCATCAAATTCCCAGACAGCTAGTGCAGTCGGACTGAGTAAAGAGTTGGTGGATCTTCAACATCTCATTCAGTTCCCAGAAGAGATTGCAAGCATTCTTACTGTTCAAGAACAGGAAATTTATCGGAAAGTGTTGCCCATTGATTACCTCTGCTTCTTGACAAAAGATCTTGGGAGTACTGAATGTCAGACCAACTTTCCAGACATTAAAACATCTTTGTCAACGACTCTTTTGGAGATGAAGAATGGAAAATATAACACTGTGGAAGGGCTTGTGTCAAGATTTAATGAGGTTAGCCTTTATCTGCTTTTTCATGTCTTCAATAATCTGATAAACCCCTACCTCACTTTTCCTTATGTGATATTCAGTGTTAAGGTGCCCATACACTTTAAGTAGCCGTCAGCTGAACGCTTGTTTGGCTGATATTCTTTCCTACTCTCCCATACACATGTATGCTAGGCCCGGCTGAACGTGCAAGTGTTTACATTGGGAAAAGGGGAATAAGCCACTGCTAGACTCCTTTGTTAAAATCAAAAATTGTCGATCCTTCTGTCCCTCGACTTCTGCCGTCGAAGTAGTCGGGACACCCCCTATACATTAGATAGTCAGACAGCTTTTCTCTAATTTGTATGGGCACCTTTTAGCCACCATGACTTCATGTGCCTGACAGGATATTGTGTGATCAATGAATACTCTGTACAGTCCCTAAACCAGTATGGAGGTGTGTTCCAGTATTTTGGACGACAAGAATAGAGCTCCAGACTGTTATTCTTGGCATCAAAAATTCCAGAAAGCTTGCCAGAATTCTTGATGGAGGTTCACAACACAAGTGTGAGTAGAGCCTAAGGGTATTTTTACACATGTTTTGGGGCAGTTATGTAGTACTGCTTGTAAAATGTAAAAAAGCTGCATGTGAACGTATGCACAGTGTGACTCAAGATCAGTATATGGCGTATAAAGCAATGTATTTGCAAAGCTACTTAACATTTTATATAGCTTATATCTAGATGTAAATGGCCATATAGAGTAAAAAAGTAAACCTGGCTTTATTCTATTTTGACATTTCTTGATCTGTTGAGGATTCTTGTTTTGATCCCAATATTACATCATGAATGGACAATTTTCTGCACTGTAGGAGATTTCTTTGTTTGAGTCAATACTGTTATGTGCAAAGGCAACAACAGCAGGTGATAGTTTCCAGTTCTCAGAGGCAGACTTTGTTTTTGTGTGTGGTCTTCACCAAACGCCCTCCAATCTTAACTGTATAATTGGATTGGCTACATTTTAGTTATTGTGAATGTAAGTAGAACACAGACGTTTGCCACCTGTGAATATGGGCAAGTAAGCAAAAATGGATGACTTCATTATATATATAACACATTTGCAAAGTATAGGCTTAAAATGAAATGCATTCCTTAGTATGTGGGATTTGTTGGCAAAAAATGAGATTATTACAATATGCATCTATGTTAACCAAGCATGTCTGAAACTATTCACAAATACATACGTATGTGTCCCCATACTTCGTTGTATTTGGCACTGCTCTTTATTTTGTTATCTCTCTTGTAACTATTAACGGACTCTGATAGCAGATGGCTCCTGTGCAAAAATAAATTTTGAGCCTCTTGGTCCCCAGCAAGTGATTTACAAAGAGCAAGGTGCACTATATAGAGCAAAGAAACCTATAAGACTGACGGCAGAAAAAGACCACGTGGTCCATCTCGTCTGCACTTATAGTATATCCTTTTTATTTTTATTTTAAGATAAATATATGTTAATCCCTGGCAGTTTTCTCCATGCATCTACTACTTCAGTAAAACAATATTCACTGACATTGCCACTGATGTCCCCCCAAAACTAAAGAAGGTTTTACACTGGGAGATTATCGGGCAGACGAGCGTTCACAGAACGCTTGTTGCCGATAATTCCCCTGTGAAAAGAGGGCTGCGATCAGCAGATTAACAAGCAATTGCTCGATCATCTGCTGGTTGTATCGTTTTAAAAAAGTAAAATATCGTTGTCAGCAGCGCATCTCCCTGTGTAAACATGGAGACGCACTGCCGACATGATAATAATGGATGGGGACGAGTGATCGGAGTAACGACTGCTCATCCCCATCCATAGCTCCATGTGACAGGAGCAAACGAGGGCCGATCAACGATGCCTGGTTGATCGGCGCTCGCTGCATCGGCCGATTATCGGTCGGTGTAAAAGGGCCTTAACTTCAGATTGCGCCTCCTTGTTCTTGTGTTTAGTTTCTTACTAAAAAAATACTCTCCTCCTAAACTATTTAAACTTTACAAATTTAAAGGTTTCAAGCATATCCTTTTGTTTTCTCAAGGCTATACAAATTAAGTTCTTTAAGTCTTTCCTGATAAGTTTTATGCTTAAAGGGGATGTTTGGTTTAGAAAACCCATTTTTACATACCCTACTAGGGAATTTTAAATTAATATCCCTCTTTAGGATCATCGTCTGTTATCCAAAAGTAAAAAGAGCCTCTCTCGCTCTGGAGGACCTGTCCTGTCCTGTATTACACAGACAACACATTGATGTGAATGGGCAGTGTGTAATGTTTAATTTACCCTGTGGTGGCGCTGTAGGAAAATTGATCACTTACTGCCAGGTTTCCCCACAGATTACAGCTGATTGCTGTGGTACACGTTGTGATCAGCTTATTGTCAAGGGACCCTTTCAACAAGTAGGGATTGTCCAAAGCGGAGAAACCCTTAGGGTATGTTCACACGCAGTGACCAGAAACGTCTGAAAATACGGAGCTGTTTTCAGGCGAAAACCGCTCCTGATTTTCAGACATTTTTTTAACAACTCTCGTTTTTCGCAGCGTTGATGTGTGATGTATGTTTGGCGTGTACGGGAAAAAAAGCTCATGATGTACACACTAAACATATCCATAGGGGCTGGATTAGCCTGACGGAGGACAAAGGAGTGTCCTTTTGGCCTCTGTTTTTGCTGGTATCGGTATAGACTATGCTATTTCATACAACTGGATCACACATAAAAACGTATACCGCACGGTATACATTTCTTTTAACAAGGGAGCCTATGGTTAACAGATGCCACCTTTATGGCATACGTCACAGATATCTGTTTACATATATGTCATAAGCTTTTCAATAGATTTTTATTACGTATATGTTAAACAGATGCCATAATAGTCTACGGACAATGGGTGCCTGTGATGGATACAAACAGTGACCCGTTTAATTTTGACATCTGTTTAATGTATACATCTTGAAAAGGTCATGAGAGTTCATAACATATAGGTTAAATGTATACCATAACAGTCTATGGGTGACAGATGCCACTGTTAGGCATCCACCACTTGAAACATTGAACTGCAGTTTCCATTGTTTAGACTAATTTACCAGTAGAGATAAATTAATTTCGATGTTGGACACCTCCAGGAATATCAACCCTATTATGCACTTTTATGTCATTGGCAAACAGGCATACTTTACCAACCAAATCTCTTCCTATGTGACTTACAACCATATTAAAAATAATAGGGCCAAGAACAGAACCTTGTGGTACACTACATGCAGCTAGTCTCTCTTCAGAAGGCGCACCATTACCAACAACTGTCACAGGTTTAAAGGAGGATGGTGTATACCATCTGTGTTGCCAGTTTGGCATGGGGCTAATCTGTGGAGCGGAGTCTAAGGAAATCCTAGGTGTTCACCCTTTAACTTCCACATGGAAATGTGGACTCGGCTGCTAAGATTCTCCAAGTCGATACCCCCCAGACTAGTCCCCGTTGGCAACGCCTGACCTGAACAGACAAGGCGGTAAAGCAGGCTTGTGAGGTACCCAATTGCTCAGGCCCAAAGCAAAGGGGAGGGTACCTTATGTACCCTGGGAAAGCTGGGTGGAGTAGTCCGTGCGCATTAGCGGACCACTGAGGACCTGGAGGAGAGCAGCGGTGTAGGTTGTGAGCCAGGTGGCCTGGAGGAACGGTGCGATGTTGGCCAGAATAAAGGAGAGACCGAGAAGAGAGGTAAGTTTACGGCTGGAATGGGCCGATGTGGACATGACAACAATGCTCTGATATCTATCTTTTAGTCAACTGCAAATTTACTGAACTATTCACTGTTCTATAAGATTTGTATGTATAAAGCAGTAAAAAGCATCCTACATAAGACCGTAAACATTGACAGAGACCTTCTTTATCTTATCTGTTGTAAATATAGCACCCCCCATTATTTTTTTTTATTATTCATTTCTTGTATTGGCCTGTGTCTGTGGTACGGCTCTGTTGAGCAGCAGCTTCTGTTTGCTTAATGTATCCTCAACTGTTCTAACACCCATCGTGTTTGAGATTGGGCGACATGCTACTGGTTGGAATGACGCTTACTCGAATTTCATTCATTCTCCTCACGATAAGATGATTGCAGGGGGTCCTGTTGTCGGGGTGAAGTGGCCGGCAGGTCAATGGGCTGCCTGTGTAATACACGAACGAGCTGGAACTCTTTGTAATGGCTCTCCACTCTGGCTAATAGAGGTGGAGCTGAGTGAGGAATACCCTTTATTACAATAATATACCCTAATAGGGTATATGAATTGGGGCTGTCAAAAGGAAATAACCCCTTTTAAAGCCATCTACCTACTATCTATGCTGTTAACAGCGGCAAGGATGGGCACCTATATGGGCATATGACTGTCAGAGGGAAGTCCTCTGCTTTACTTCCTCATCTATAAGCCAGAGCGGAGAGCTGCTTACAAAACGCAGTCCATGTATTACATGATTGGTCATTCAGTTAAATGACCGCATGTTTTCTTGCAAAAGTCGTTGCTCAGGCAGAGCGCACTTTTACAAGTACTGTTCTGTTTTTATATATAGCAGCTTACTTTCCCGGGGGGCTGAAATTAATTGAAGTGTCTCCATAATGCAAAAGATAGGTCACTGTGCAATCAATCTGATGTCTGGGTGCTATCTGAGCGTAGTTTTTGCACTATGTGTATTTCCTTTGATCATGATATTTACTACTCTTTTTTTTTTTTTTGCATATGAAAATCATTACGGTGAAGACCCTCGCTGTGCATTTTTTTTATATCTAAAGAATTAAGGGCGTATCAGTGGGCACTTCCTTTTGAAATGAATAGTGTTCCTAAATGTCCCTGTTTATAAATTTGCCTGAGAATTCTTAAGCATAGAGTCATGCTTTAGTTGGCCTCAGCTAGTGAGTGCTTGATGATTTTCTGGCTATTCTAAGAAAAAAAAGTCTGAACTATATTTACATTGAAGGAGCCAGGGTAATTTTGGGATGACAGAACTGAGATACATAGTTGGAGGTACAGATATTTAACTTGGTTCTTTTATTTGTTGACAATAATTGTTTTACGTTTTAAGAACCAAGCAAAAAAAAGAAAGACGGATAAACCTAGTCTAATTTTTCCATGCTCCGTGGAAAAAGTAGATGTAGAGTTCATCAAGAAAGTGACTATGAAAGGACAAAACCTCACTCTCTTCTTTGCCTGTTACTTTCTCAACTTGCTACATTAGCAAATATATCATTAAAGTTTATGAATGTCCAAGAGCCGACCAGATTTGTGACATTTTATTTCAGCAGAGTAGGCAACTCGCCATTTAATAACATTGCAGAGCTTTCTGTTACCAGGAAAAATTGCATTTCATTACTTTTTCCATTTAATTTATCATACTAAGTGTGTTTGACTGAAATGGAAACTGTATTCTTTAAAACATTATATTATTATAAAAAAAGTACTTATTTTGTAACTCGCAAATTCTATATTGGATTTTTAAAGATATTCACAGGACCACAAAAACACCTAGATTGTATCTATTATTGAGGACAGGGGCGTAACTAGGAAAGACTGTCCCCATAGCAAACTTTTGACTGTGCCTCCCTCCCCTCACATGGGTGCCACACACAGCCCCCCTTGTAGATGGTGCCATACAGCCCCCTTGTAGATAGTGCCATACAGCCCCCTTATAGATAGTGCCATACAGCCCCCTCGTAGATAGTGCCCCCCACCTCTCCCTTGTAGATAGTGCCCCCACCTCCCCCTTGTAGACAGTGACCCCAAACAAATAAAAAAAAAAATTGTACTCACCTAGGCCCCATTCCCGCGGCAAGCGGAGATGCTCCACAACGCCGATTGGATCCTTGCGTAGGCAGGTGTGATCCAGTGACGTCATCATGCCGGCCTGATAGGCTGCATGCCGAACGGCCTGTAGTCTAATAAATGGCAGAGCAAGGAGATACCTCCCTGCTCTGCCATAGTGTTCAACAGTATCTGCGTCCTATTGAATGTGGCATTGCTACTGCTGTAGCAGCCATAGCGGCTGCTATCGGCACCAGGGCATTTGTGATCTTTTCATTATTTTTTTTAGTAATGTTGCAGATAAAGATTATTGTGGCATGGAGATCTCCACCTTGTAACACCATGTAGTTTTTAGATACATCATTATGTGCTGATTAACTTTTTAATATATTTTTATAGCACTGAGCTCTGTTTTTCTGATACATAGCTCCAAATCCCCTGATAAAATTCTGACTGCCTGTAGGTACCACTAGCAGTAGCTTAAAGAGGCTCTGTCACCAGATTTTGCAACCCCTATCTGCTATTGCAGCAGATAGGCGCTGCAATGTAGATTACAGTAACGTTTTTATTTTTAAAAAACGAGCATTTTTGGCCAAGTTATGACCATTTTTGTAGTTATGCAAATGAGGCTTGCAAAAGTCCAAGTGGGTGTGTTTAAAAGTAAAAGTCCAAGTGGGCGTGTATTATGTGCGTACATCGGGGCGTTTTTAATACTTTCACTAGCTGGGCGCTCTGAAGAGAAGTAACATCCTCTTCTCTTCAGAACGCCCAGCTTGTGACAGTGCAGATCTGTGACGTCACTCACAGGTCCTGCATCGTGACGGCCACATCGGCACCAGAGGCTACAGTTGATTCTGCAGCAGCATCAGCGTTTGCAGGTAAGTCGATCTTACCTGCAAACGCTGATGCTGCTGCAGAATCAACTGTAGCCTCTGCTGCCGATGTGGCCGTCACGATGCAGGACCTGTCAGTGACGTCACAGATCTGCACTGTCAGAAGCTGGGCGTTCTGAAGAGAAGAGGATGATACTTCTCTTCACAGCGCCCAGCTAGTAAAAGTATTAAAAACACCCCGATGTACGCACCTAATACACGCCCACTTGGACTTTTACTTTTAAACACACCCACTTGGACTTTTGCAAGCCTCATTTGCATAATTACAAAAATGGTCATAACTTGGCCAAAAATGCTCGTTTTTTAAAAATAAAAACGTTACTGTAATCTACATTGCAGCGCCTATCTGCTGCAATAGCAGATAGGGGTTGCAAAATCTGGTGACAGAGCCTCTTTAAGATGTTACACTATACTGTTTTATTATTGAATTTAGTGTATAAACAGTATGCAGTAAATTCCTGAGCTCCCCCCTAGTGGCGGCTGCAGTCAGACAGAATTTTGTAATTTCACTCCATGGCTATTCAGGGGATCTGAAGCTCTGTATCTGAAAAATGCATCCGTGATCAGTATAAAGTTATATTAAGAAAGTAATCAACAGCGACAATTTGATCTCTTTAAAAATATCTTTTTAAAAAACCTCACATTGGGGGTCAAGAGTGGACATTCCCAAGGAATTTAATTCTTATTAAACTTGACAATTATCCCCAAGTGCTAGCACACAGTGGCACCACACAAAATTACTGACACAGAAGCATGCATTTTTTTCCCCACCAACAATATGTTTACAACGCCACTTAGCAATAAACTGAATTTTTTTGTGTGTTAGGATAATGGACATGGTCCCACTCCATGTGGCTCCGTTAATATTTTTTACCACTTTTTTTGTTTAGCTGTGCATTATTTCTTATACACAGATGGCTTGTAAAATATGCCACAAACTGCACTAGGAAAACACACTGGTGTATTGGCATTTTTTGACTCAATTGTGTACACTGCGAAACCTCTGAACACAGTTTGTCCAGTAAAAAGTGACCTGGGCATTGATCATTGTCTAAGGGGGATGTCCTGGTCACAGGATGTTCCGCTGCTGGAAACCCAGCAATCTGCTTTATTTTGTGGGGGAACTGCAGCACCACCACAGGAGAAAGGAGATGTCCATGTAATGCACAGACACGCAGGGTCTTCCAGAACGAGAGACACTCTTTGTTGCCACTCTGTTCTGTGGCTAATATGTTGATGTCCTAAATGCGGGACTTCCATCTAAAAATTCCCAAATTGGATTTTTGAAAATGGGCAATGACCTGTTACCCAAGTGCCCACTCTTTGGTGGTCTGGTGCTATATTATCCAATACCTGATTACGTGGAGCAGTGTCCATTGTTTGCTTACACACATTTTTTCCCAAGTCCCTAGTGTCTATAAGTCACCCATTTCTGCTACCAGTGGTGGATTAAGTAGTCCATAGGCCCTGGGCTGTTCCCTATACTTAACCCTCCCTTCCCCACCACTGCTGTGTCATACCGTGTGTATAGTCAACTCCATCTTTTGTGTTTGCATTCACAGCTGGATGTTAGTATTCCCCTTCTCAAAGGACTATGTCCCTACAGAGTCTAACAGTGTCTGATCGTCGCTGACGGTATCCGACTGCATAGGGACACATCCTTTTGACAAGGTGAATGGTAACACCCAGTTGTAAATTAAGCCTGGGCTACACAGAGATTTTTTTTGGAACATAAGTATTTTCTATAACAGACATGTCAGGAGAGGTGACAGGTCCTCTATAAATCCAGTGACTCACAGGTAATATCTTCTCTGAATGTAGATATTCTCTTTCCCTTTATTCTCCATCCATGATGGCTTCTCCTGACGACTACAAAGTTTGCTGCTGAGACATATTTTGTGTCTCGCTTCTGCCGCCATCCCTAGCCTCTATAACAACACAAGTAAATTCAGACTCCAGACCAGATGTCCTAATTACAGACTGCAGTCCAGATGCCCTAAATACAAACCCCAGACCTCCGAAACTAATACAAATACCAGACCAGAACTCCTGAATATAGACCCCCTAAAACTAATACCAACCCCAGGCCAGACCCCCTAAACTAATTCAGATGCCAGAGCAGAACCTCTAATAGACCCTAGACCTGACCACATACATTTACATTTCTAGGCCATAGCCCAAGGCACTAAGGCATGGAACCTATCAAGTGAAGTGAAAATTGCGCCACCGCCTCCAGGGAGGGACAGGCACACTGCAGCCAGGCCAAAAAAGTGGTACTAGTGACTGGTCTGGAGCAACCTGGGGCCGCAATTAAGTGCAACCTGGTCTCGGGTGGCGGTGATGACAAGAAAAAGCTTCTGTTGCCTGTCTCTGTCTGCAGCAAGGCAAGTTCAACCAGCAACCTGAACCACAGACTGCTCAGTCTTAGCAGAGGACCATAAGAGAGGAGAGGCGGCTATGCATGCAGAAGTCAGGTGGGGATCGGCGCTGCTGCTTGATTGGAAGAAAACATTACCTTGTGACGCCCTGAGGTGCTGCTAACTTTGAGTGCGGCCTGACTTAACGACCACAGGGTGCTTCTAAGTATAGCGTAGATTTCAGCTCTTCTACTACCCTCTTCTTGTACAGAAACCTCTAAAGGGGTTTTCCAATACTTTTTTTTTATTATTTTAAATCACTGCAACGCTTCTCAATTTATCCATTAATGCCCCCTGAATATCGTCGTCTAACTTTTTATTTTTTCATTTACCATTATGCTCTTTTGTTTACCTCTGTGTGTTCGTTGTCTCGCTTTTCCGGTCATACAGCTCCCGGCATGCACCGCTTGTGTCCCAGCATGCAATGCACCAGGAGCAGGGACTCATCACGCCTACTACACCCAGCTATAAACATTTTCTAATCTCCGTTGCCATTTTACTGCTCTCATTAGATCAGTGAGAGCTAAAGATAAACGTGCAAAATATCAGTGTTGTACCAAACAAAACACTATCTTGCATAATGGTAAAAAAAAAATACTTCATTTGACCCCAAATGTATATTTCCCTAGAGCCAAAGTCCCAGAGCAGAGCGCTAGTATAGGCTCTGCTCCGGGACTCTGTGGAATCCCCTGACATCACTTTCCATATATGGACAGTGATGTCAGGGGCTTCCCCAGAGACGGAGTCTCGGGCAGAGCGCTAGTATAGGCTCTGCTCCGGAACTCTGGGAAAGCGTCATACATCACTGTCCTTATATAGACAGTGATGTCAGGGGCAACCCCAGCGCCAGAGTCCTTGTCAGAACGCTACTAGCACTCTGACTGGGACCTCAGCTCTGCTCCTGACGTCACTTCTTATGGTAGTTTCCGGTCCGCTGCTAGGGGAGAGAAAATGACGCACAGGCGCTGTGGTAGCGCAGGAGTGGGCATTCGTTGTAAACACTGCTAGTGTAGAAACCATACATGCTCAGAGACTAGCAGTGTTTACCACGCATGCCCACTCCTGCACTATCACAGCGCCTGCTCGTCATTTTGTCTCCCCAAGCAGCGTTCCGAAAACTATCAGAAGCAAGAGAGTATCTGGTCCACCATTTCCCTCAGTGTACAGTGACCTCAGGAATGACGTACCCGCACATCGAGCTAGCCGGAGTTTGTAACTCAAAGATCATGGCAGGGTAGCGCCGGCAATAAGGATTTTGCTACTGGAGACGCATCAAGTGACTGGCGCTGGAATCGGGTGTTAGAAGATTAAATCAAAACGTAAGTATATTACAAATGAGATTATTTTTATATGTGCAGTGAAATAGAAATTAGTTAATTGGTTCCGGAAAACCCCATTAAAAACAATTAGTCCAGAACACCACATTAAAATGACAGAGACCTAATAAAGGTATTGTTTGAAAAACAATAGCAATACACACAGAATATTTAGCTTCTAAATATAACCAAAGCCATTATTACATAAGCCCATCACATTCTTGAAATCTGCACGAGTTAATAGTTTTTTGTGTTGTTCGTTATTTCAGTATGAGGATAGAACACTTTTTCATTGTAACTTGAGTTTCTGTGACTCTGTCTGCAACATCTCAGTACAAGCTGTACCCAAAGGATACAGCCGAATTGTCACTGCTGCTAATTATATAATGTAAGTGAAACCCATTCTTTTTGGTGGGCAGACAAGAACATCCTAAAATATAAGGTATGGCTACTAAAATATTTATGGAGTTCATCGATTTTTTATTTATTTTTTCCTTTTGTAGAATTTTTAGAGGATTCTTAATGAACCAGGATTGCAAACCAAGATTAAGATTGTCAGGCAGCTTCTTAAGACGCCATTGAGGTTGAGTTGACGAATTTAAGGATAAAAAACTAAATTATAAATAGGAACCATAGGGATTGATGGGGAAGCGAAGCATTGGGCAATAACATGAATGATTGTTCACCCAACAGATATCATGCTCAGCTTCAAGGACTGTAAGTGATGGGGCGCATTCTGAAATCTCTGACTTAGGCACCTAATAATAATAATAATAATCTTTATTTATATAGCGCCAACATATTACGCAGCACTTTACAATTTAGAGGGGACATGAAACAAACAATATCAGACATTACATAGTGACAAAGTTCATTTACAATTCAAACCTGGGGAGTGAGGACCCTGCTCGCAAGAGCTTACAATCTATGAGGACATAAGGGAGACACAAAGTGTAATAGTGTTTGTTCTGTACAATGGTCCGGCCATTTTTATACACATGCGGTGGTAACATAAAGCTGCATGAGCCGGTCACCAGCCAGCATCCGTGTATGACGGACATGAAGAGAAGGAGTGTGAGGGAATCTTATTCTGATGACTAATCTAAAAGGAGGGCCATGGAAAGGAGTCAGATTAGGGAATGTTATAGGCCTGTCTAAATAGATGTGTTTTCGGGGCACGTTTAAAACTATGGATATTGGGAATTAATCGGATTGTCTGGGGTAGCGCATTCCAGAGGACGGGTGCAGCACGAGAGAAATCTTGGAGACGGGAGTGGGAGGTTCGGATTATG
This sequence comes from Rhinoderma darwinii, assembly GCF_050947455.1. Lineage (NCBI taxonomy): Eukaryota > Metazoa > Chordata > Amphibia > Anura > Rhinodermatidae > Rhinoderma > Rhinoderma darwinii. The sequence goes on along the minus strand of NC_134697.1, from coordinate 50,082,313 downwards.
GAGGATTTTAATCTAAGGTCGTTGGCAGAACGTAGAGCCCGAGTAGGGTGGTAGACAGAGATGATGGAGGAGATGTAAGGAGGTGCAGCACTGTGGAAAGCTTTGTGGGTGAGAGTAATAAGTTTGAATTTTATTCGGAAGGGGATGGGCAACCAGTGCAGTGACTGGCACAGATTAGAGGCGTTGGTGTAGCGGTTGGTCATAAAGATGAGCCTGGCTGCTGCATTGAGGATAGATTGGAGAGGGGAGAGTTTAGTGAGGGGAAGACCGACTAGCAATGAGTTACAGTAGTCAAGACGAGAGTGAATCAGAGCAACAATGAGAGTTTTGGCGGTTTCCTCCGTAAGAAAAGAGCGGATTCTGGAAATTGTTTTGAGGTGAAAATGACAGGAGCGTGAAAGTGATTGTATGTGAGGAATAAAGGAAAGATCTGAGTCAAAAATAACCCAGAGACAGCGGGCGTGCTGCTTAGGAGTGATGGTAGTGCCACACACAGAGATGGAGACATCAGGTATAGGGAGGTTAGTAGATGGTGGGAACACAAGGAGCTCAGTTTTAGAAAGATTCAGTTTCAGATAGAGAGAGGACATGATGTTAGAGACAGCGGACAGACAATCACTGGTGTTCTGTATTAGAGCAGGGGTGATGTCACGGGAAGAGGTATATAATTGGGTGTCATCAGCGTAGAGATGGTACTGGAAGCCAAATCTGCTGATGGTTTGTCCAATAGGAGCTGTGTAGAGAGAAAAGAGCAGCGGACCTAGGACTGATCCCTGAGGAACCCCGATAGCAAGGGGAAGAGGAGAAGAAGTGGAACCAGCAAATGACACACTGAACGAGCGGTCAGAGAGTTAGGAGGAAAACCAAGAGAGAGCCGCGTCCTTGAGGCCAATAGAGTGGAGCATGTTAAGTAGGAGTTTGTGGTCTACAGTGTCAAAGGCTGCAGAGAGATCCAAAAGAATAAGGAGAGAGGATTTACCGTCCGATTTAGCCACCAAGAGATCATTTGAGACTTTAGTAAGGGCAGTTTCTGTGGAGTGTAGAGTGCGGAAACCAGATTGTAAGGGGTCAAGAATGGAGTTAACAGAGAGATAGCGGATAAGGCGAGAGTAGACCAAGCGTTCCAGGAGTTTGGAGACGAAGGGAAGATTAGAGACTGGTCGGTAGTTAGCAGCGCTGGATGGGTCAAGAGTTGGTTTTTTCAGTAATGTGTTTATAATGGCATGTTTAAAAGCGGAGGGAAAGATACCAGAGGAAAGAGAGAGGTTAAATATTTTAGTCAGGTGACTAGTGACAGCTGGGGAGAGGGACTGGAGGAGGTGTGAGGGGACAGGATCACTAGGGCAGGTAGTAGGACGAGAAGAAGAGAGGAGCCTCGAGACTTCTTCTTCAGTTATTGGGTCAAATGCTGAGAGTGAAGAAGAGGGAGTGCGGGAGGGAAGGGGATCGATGTTACTAGGGGACTGGGAGATAATATCATGCCGGATGTTGTCAATTTTAACTTTAAAATAAGTGGCCATGTCTTCAGCACTGAGATCTGTGATTGGCGTCTGCACTTTAGGACTAAGGAGGGAGTGAAAAGTATCAAAGAGGCGTTTTGGATTATTAGATAGTGTGGAGATGAGAGAAGTGAAATAGACTTGTTTGGCTCGGTGAAGGGCAGAGTTGTAAGTTTTGAGCATAAATTTGTAATGGAGGACATTTGCATCCAAAAGTGTGTCCCATCCTTGAAAATTGTAGTCCCTTTTGCCCTCATGCCACATTTTGATCTGCATGATTTAACTTCCCGGTACGTGTTAAAGGGGTTAATTGATTGCCTTTCCTCAGGATAGGCTATTAACATCTGATCAGTGGGGGTCTGACTCTCGGCACCCCTGCTGATCAGCTGTTTTGAATTGGCTGCGGCGCTCATAAGAGCGCTGCTTCCCCTTCATTCCTTATCTGCTCTCCCTGTGAATCGCCGACACACTTGTAGTGGTGGGTCACAGTATTACATCCTTCTACCATTCACACACAGCATTTTGAGGCATTTTTCATAGCATTTTTTTAACATCGTATTTGCGTCTTTTTTTTTTTTTTTATTGCGCCCAGTTGTTACATTAAAGTCTATAGCAAAATATAAACAGCACTACACATACCTGCGTTTTGGTTTGTGGCGTTTTTGAGGCAATTTTCTGCTCAGTGGCGTTTTTTCAAATGCTGCATGCTCTGGGTATGATGTTTTCCACATAGGCTTCTCTATAGGACTTCAAAAACGGCACAAGAAAATTGAAATTAAGCTAAAATCTAAATGCCCCTAAATGAAAAATGGCACCAAAAACGCCATAAAGAAACATGTTCCTTTTTAATAACGTTTGAATAACTTTTTTAGACGTGATTTTTTTATGCCGTTTAAATGACCATGTCTATGCGTAGAAGTAGGTCCCAAACTGAAAGAAGACTTGACCGGGCTAGGGTTGTTTAATTCAGGACTTTATCAGATATAAACCTTGAAATAGCATTAGGATGGTGTTTTATGTTAATTCACTACCAAAGCTGATCTCCAGGAATGTAGATTTCTTTTGGAATTCTGCGGCTTCTCCTGGATTAGCAGATAACATAAAGGCCATGCTCTGTCTTTTGTTTTATGTAACATGCTTCAATTAAATCTGTATTCATAGTTTTCTGTACAGTGACATTGTTTTCTATTTATACTACTGTGGAATAGCCGCTATGTCAGGAGTGACAACATTATACTACTTGAAGGGCTACAATAATACTTAGAGTCATTGCACTTTCACAAAACTTTTGATGCGTCATAGACACATATCAGAAGTTTTTGACCGGTGGTAGTCCGCGTGCTGAGATCCCCACCATCGCTGAAACGTAGGCGCACAAGCTTCGCACCTTCGACTGTGATCGGTGCTCCTTGTTTGGCTGAACACCGGCTCAAAGATGTTCTATGGGAGCCCGTCTTCAGCCTAATACAGAGAGCCGATGACAGCCAAATTAGTGCAGGGTGCTAAGATGAGCGCTTGAGCATCTTAATTTCAGCAATGGTGGGGGTCTCAGCACCCGGAACTCCACCGATCAAAACTTCTGAAATGTCTGTAACATATTAAAAGTTTTGTGAAAGTGCAGATACTATTTAAATTGAATTTGCAACTATGTGCATTAAATTCTATCGTATGGCTTTCTCAGGCCTTAACCTGGAGCTAAACACAACATGTCTAAGTATTTTTATGCTATGTCTACTAGTGAATTTGTTTTTTTTTTCTAAAACAAAATAGGAGACACAAAGTTTAGAAAAAAAACCATGACCAAGTTTATGGTTAATATATGAGTAGTGAGAAACACTACTATTTGACTTAATAAGGAAACAGTGTAGGTTCTTGCTTACATTTAGCCCAGTGCAGCATATGCATAACCTCTGTCAGCACGCAGAATGGTAAACATGAGCAGGTTTCCGTCTTTTTTCTTCTTCTTCTTATACTATAGCACAGAGAAAGCTTTCCAGAGACTGTCTGTTACTGGTAATGTGCCGTGTGATGCCACTTCTCTGAGGGATTCCATTGCAAGCCTCTTGAAATATGCAAAGACAAATCAATAAGCACTTTCAGATTGTGCTTGTCAAGCAGCAGAAGACCATTCTCAGTTACACAGTATATGTAAACAGTCCTGGCTGTTAGATGGCAAGCAAACCTTCAACTTGGAATTGAGATCTATTTTATTACTCAGATTGCACTTGTACCGATGAAATGTTTAAACTAACCATTCAGAGTAAAATAAATTAATTTTCCTACTCTAACTGCATTGGGAAATTGACATCTTATACATTAGATATATGGAGTGTCTTTCAAATGTTAAAATGCATTTCTCCCTAAAAGAAAACGAATTTCCTGCTCATATCAGGCTTTGAGTGGTTTTCCTTAAGAAAAATGAGTCACAACTGGCATTACTGATGCCACCCATGAATATATAAAATATTGGCTATTAACTTGAGCAATAAATATCAAGGAGTAGCCTGGTTAATAAAAAACTATCCTAATAAGGAATTGGAAATGAAGATTTTTCTGCACTGAATGACCCACCGTGCCCATGAATTACCTACACCACCCATTGATTTAAATGAGAACTGTGTAATGCTTCATTTCCCCTATGGTGACGCTGCAGGGAATTTGAACACTTGCTGCCAGGTTCCCTCACAGATTAGAGATCGCTGGGAGTCCTGGCAGCTGCACTCTCTGTGATCAGCTTATCAGGGGATCCTTCAAGCAAAAGTAGTTCATCCAAATTGGACAACCCTGAACTTCTAATGCGCTGTCCATTCACACTGTTTCTCAATTTTACTGTTCCTGGCTGTTTTTTATGGAGTCTGTTTGAGCAGAAGCAAATCTCTTAGGCTGGGTTCACACGAGCATGTTACGTCCGTAAAGGACGGAACGTATTTCGGCCGCAAGTCCCGGACCGAACACACTGCAGGGAGCTGGGCTCCTAGCATCATAGTTATGTACAATGCTAGGAGTCCCTACCTCGCTGCGGGACAACTGTCCCGTACTGTAATTATGTTTTCAGTACGGGACAGTAGTTCCACGGAGAGGCAGGGACTCCTAGCATCGTACATAACTATGATGCTAGGAGCTCGGCTCCCTGCAGTGTGTTCGGTCTGGGACTTGCAGCCGAAATACGTTTCCGTTCTGTCCGAACATGCTCGTGTAAATCCAGCCTTATTATGCAGCCATTGTGTGACCCCATCCCCCTTTCTCTCATGTAGTTATTTTCCCTTCTTTCTTTTGCTCCATACCACTTTCCATTTATACATCCTCTGTCCATATTAATTTTGACAAGATTTATCTTTTCCTTAGGGTTTTCAGATAGTTCTGTTATGTAAGTTATTGGTCTTGGATTCTGCGGCAGACACCTTTCGTTCGACCACTCATATAGATATTCCTCCTTAACTGTGCACATTAATATTTCTTAAATGACCTGTTTCAGATGCCTTATCAATCCTTCCTCATAGGAACTTCTTGCTCCCTTGAAATAATGTCAGATTTTTGGCTACAAAAATATCGTTAACATTGTTATTCTAATAAACTTTGTTGAGTTTATTGAAAATGTATTCAACCTATCAGCCGCTTCTCCAATGTATGATTGCATAGCAAACAATGAAAATATATTGGATGTCTAATTCCTATAAATTATCCATACTGATCTCTGTGTGGGTTACATTTGCACAATTGCTTCAATTCCAGAAATGAAATTACGTAATGCATTAAATAAGAGAAATTAGATTTTCCCTTTGCGGAGAAGATCCTGGAGGTAAATGAGATTACTATAGTGTTTACGCATATTTATACTGTCATGTCATTAATCTATTTTTCTTTCTACATAAATTGTCCATCTGGTTTCTAATTGGGATTAAAGTCCTAAACGAATGTGACACAGATTACAGTATCTTGAGTTTTATAAAAGTAATTGAGTTTGTAGCAAAACATTGTCTGTTAGGTTGACGGGGATTTCAGCAGTGTTTCATTTTGCTTTTGTTCAATGTAGAGTGCATGGTGAGATCCGTTTAATGCCATTTTCTGAGTGAAGTTATGGAAATATCTTGTTGCTTAATAATGCAGTCTTGTTCGCAGACATAAATTTACTATGGATCTCCCAGAACGTACAAACAACTATTTCCTTATACACAAGACCCTTCCTGTTATCCATCATTACAAATAGGAGTTTACTCAAAATAACAAGGTCTCTCCTTGGGAGCTAATATGGTACATTGATTGTAAAGAACATGCAACCTGTATTTGATCACAGATTTAGTTTAGGTCATCTGTTCTCAACTTTTTCCGATTGTGAAACACCAGCAGAACAGTGAATACTCAGCCCTAATTCTCTACTCCTACATACCTATCATGCTGAAGAGCTTGGAAAAGAAATATAGATCTCCCATCTCTCTATAAATCTGTTGTGTTCCTGTCTCATCTCCTTCTGGGCTGAGCAAGGACACTGTACAGAGGCTAGTTTTCTGACATGGTTGCATTTCCTATTTTCTCTAATTTGTTAATTCAGTTTAATGATGACCTGTCACATCTCCGTTAGATTGCCGACACTTCACAGATTCTTGCGGTTATTAGAGATATTAGTGCCGTTCGGTTTGGTGCCCTATATGCAAATGGGGCCTTTGACTGTTGAATAGGCGGTTACCACTTGGCAAGCGAGCAGTGTTAGCCACCCACTTGACAGTCAAAGGCCTCATTTGCATATTGGACACTAACTAATGACACCAATATCTCCGGAACGGTGGGGGCTAGAAGAACACAAACGAAAAACACGCTAGAATCTTTGAGACATCGGCAATCTGAGATGTCAGCTGTAGTTTTTTGTGCAGGTAAAAGGTTCTCTTTAAAATGTTATTCTCAATTTAGACATGTATCTCATATTCACATGATAGCACAAGATTAGAGAAAGCCGCGTGTATCCCTCTTCAGTTAGTACCCGCCTGCATTTGGCAGCAAGGCGAAACAGAGGTCAGGTGACCCCTGTTCTCGTTATAGGTGTGGGTCCCACAGCTGGAACCCTGATCAATCAGACATTTATGGCATATCCTGTGGATATGCCATAAATGTCTAGGTTAGGAATACCCCACAGAAAATGAAGAAGGTTCTTTTGTCTGGTATTATCTGTGACTTCACTGTTTGTCCCATGACGTTACGTTTGCAAATAGTAAATATCTCGTTCTTTAAGTTTTTCGGTTTTTTTCAATATTTTGAGCACCTGGCCTGTTCTGCCTTGAGTATTTTTATTGTTGCCCTTCAGCATTAAACAGTAAAACTTTTTTTTCTATTGTTATACCGATATACTGGATTAGAAAATATTTCCATATTTTACATTTGTGCTATATTTTTAACAATATATAGTAAAATACGGTAATTGTAAAATATGGTGTATATATGGTAGTATCATATTTAATTTTTTTGAAACCTTTTATTATTTCATTTTTTAAAAATTGTATTTAATTCCACAAAGGGATATTAATTACCGATCTTTGATTTTACATTATAATATACTGTCCTCCCTGCATGTTCTGATAGACTAGTTTTCCCACCGGTCAGTGACTTACTGCATCTTTGACCGCGCTGTCTATATGTGTATTGGGTACAATAGCGGTTTTCACTACTTGTTAGTCTTTGCACCACAGTGGACCACCCAGCCATTAGTGCCTGGACATTGCATAAGTGGAAAGAAAGCACTGAAGATAGAGAGAAGATGGGTGTGCAAAAAAAATTACACAATTATATGGCATAAGTCCAATGCTACGCAAACACATAAGTTAGCTCAACTTAAAGATGTTTATTTCAGTAGGGATATGGGGATAAGACATTGCCAGACTCTTCTGGCACTGCTGATCTCCCATGAAAACAGCATCAGACATGTTGGAATCCAACATTCTTGATTCTTCCGTCAGGCTGCCTCCTCATTATTAGATAATTTACTAAAATTGGCGCGTTCCGCTAACATTTATCTAATGTGTATGACCATCTCAAAGGTGGGGCGACGCATTTATATTTTTCTTACTTAACCATAGCACTCAAACACAGTAAAATTTTTCCTCTGATCCATCATCAGATGCTGCTAATTCATAGGGTGTTGGGCAATTTAAGCATGGGAAAACTTGTTGCCTGTCTTCTTACGCGTTACAGACCAGAACACCCAAAAGGACAAAAAAAAAACTAGAGCCCTTTTTTTTTAGCTTAGATGTGGGACCTCAGAGCATTGAGAGAGAGGCCATTTCTGGTTGTAACTGTATATGGTCCAAGCAGGCCTTATTGTACACAAAATGCCTACTTGGCCAACAAGTTGACACCCCAACGCTATGTGTTAAGGGAAACATTTGTTCCTACAGTATCTCTACTAGAAAGGTTCTTATAGACCTATTCTTGTAACTTACAAGAAGTAAAGACTTTAGTTCTATCAATTGCCTGGCCCAGTTATCCAAGTTGAAGGTTTTCTGGAGCTCCTTTTTCCATCTCCTATTGAATGTTGGGGGCTTGAGATATCTTGCCTGTATAGGTTAGGACAGAGGGAGAACTAAAATAAAGGGCACGAGTCAAGTGCATGAGCCATATTTTGTACAGGAGGCATCCTAAAATGTAAGAGGAATGTAAGGGAGGAGCGCTAATATTCCATCTCATATTCGAGGTCTAGCCAAGAGGTTTGGGAGTAATGAGGAGTAACTCATAAACATTGTTTAATGGATTACTGTGCAGACAATCCAGGACACAAGTGGGCATTGAAACTTTAGGACAATAAGGAAGGCACTTGCCACAGCAGGTTTTGGCTGCAGTAAGATCTAAGCCTTGGATGTTTCATTTTTAACCCCTCAGTGACCACCAATACGTCTTTTCACGGCCGCCACTAAGGGGCCTTAGGCTAGGCTGCCGCCTTTTCACGGCAGCCCGGTCTAAGTCCTGCACGGGTGTCCCGTGCAGGCTGGAGCTGGGGCTCAGCTGTCTGATGAGAGCCGGGCTCCTGCTCTAACGGCCACGATCGAAGTTTACTTTGATCGTGGCCGTTTAACCCGTTAAATGCCGTCGTCATTTAACTTGTTTACAGAGGGATGTAGCTCTCGGTCATCCATCGGCGGCCCGCAAATGCAATTGCGGGCCTCCGTGTCATGGCAGCCAAGTGCCTGATAAAAGCCCCCAGGTCTGCCAGAGGCACGTCCTAATAGATTGACTCTCAGATTTACACTGACAGGCAATAATGCTCTGGTATACGAAGTATACCAAAGCATTATAGCAGCGATCTAAAAATCACACAGTGAAGTCCCCTAGTGGGACTAAAAAAATAAGTAATGTGAAATAAAAAGTAATTAATAAAAATTACAGAGAAAAAAGTGGTTTTATTTAGTAAAAGTGTATAAGATAAATAAAGGTACACATATATGGTATTGCTGCGACCGTAATGACCCAAATAATAAAGTTAATATGTAATTTAAACCACAAGATGAACACCGTAAAAAAACGCAAAAAACAATGGCGAAATTGCAATTTTTTTCCATTGCCCCCCAAAAAAAGTAATAATAAAAATTCATCAATAAGTCCCATGTACCCCAAAACAGTACCAATCAAAACTACGTCTTGTTCCTCAAAAAACAAGCCCTCATATCATTACATTGACGGAAAGATAAAAAAAATTACGGCTCTTGGAAAGCGACGATGCAAAATCAAATTTTAGTTCAAAAGTATTTTTATTTTGCAAAAGTGGTAAAACAAAAAAAAAGTCTACATATGTGGTATCGTCGTAATCGTATCGACCCATAGAATAAAGGTAAAGTGTTATTTACGCCGCACAGTGAATTTAAAATACATAGAACAATGGCGGAATTTCAGGGTTTTTTCTATTCCCCCCCCCCCCCCAAAAAAAAATCAATAAAAGTTAATCAAAAAACTATATGTACCCCAAAATGGTGCCATTAAAAAGTACAACTAATCCCACAAAAAAAAACAAGTCCTCATACAGCTTTGTCGACGGAAAAATAAAAAAGTTATAGCTCCTTGAATGCGACTATAGAAAAACGGGGAAAAAAAATTGCTTGGTCATTCGGGCCTAAAATAGGCTGGTCATTAAGGGGTTAAAGGGGTATTGTGGTCACAGCAAATCAATGTTATTCTTTGTATAATGAAAAGCTATGCAATTTTCCAATATACTTTCTATATCAATTTCTCATGATTTTCAAGATATCTTCTTGCAGTCAACTAGAACCCTCATTCTTTACTTCCAGTGGCTAAAAAAAAATCTGTTGTGGTCACGTGAGGATACACATGTGCTTGACTTGTTAGGGGAAACACATGCTATAAATGTACAGTCCTGCACCTGTGTGTCCATCACATGAACGGGACAGATTTTTAGCCAATGGAAGTAAACAGTGATGTTTACTATTGAATGTCCGAAATTAGAGAACTTGACAGCAGTGAGGAATTAATACAGAAACTGTATTAGAAAATTGTATGACTTAAAGGGGTTTTACAGGCATGGGATAGGTCATCAGTATATGATTGATGGGGGTCCGACACCCACACACCGCACCGATCAGCTATCCTGGCTGCCTCCGGGCACCGTATGACGGAAGCAGATGGCTCCAGTCACGGTTTAGTGGCCATGTTGCAGTTCTGCAGCACGGCCGCTATGCAGTGTACAGAGTCATCTGCTTCCGACACTGAACACTTCATAACATCTGATGCCCGGAGGCAGCCGGAACAGCTGATCGCTGCCGGGGTACTGTAGTCGGACGCCCATCAATCATATACTGATGACCTATCCTGTGGATAGATCAGCAGTATGAAAAACCGATTTGTTCCCATACAACCCATTTAGTTCTACAAAGAATAACATTTATTTGCTGAATCCGGGATACCCCTTTAAGTGTATGAAAAAGCAGAAAAGGGAGGAAACCTCCAGCTCACCAGTCTGATGCGTCTCCAGGACTCTCCGCTCGGATCCCCGCTACGGCTGGCGGTGCATAATAGGAAAAAGAGAAAATGATCCAAATGTTTCTTTGCCATGATTAAGAGCACGGTACGTGCTTGAAACGCGTAGGCCAGGGCAACCGCCCACTACCTATATACATCTTGGGACTGCGTCTCCCTTCGATTTTAATCTCAACACCCCAATAAAAGTGGGAATACTTCTTCCTTTTTAAACCAAAGCACGACTCAGCGCTGGATCATTTTTCTCTTTTTCCTGTATGAAAAAGCATTTTATTTAATCTAAATAAGATTCCGTGTGTATTATAGACCGGAGATCATTTTATAATACTTCTAGTTTATGAACTAAAATCGACCAGTATTCCTTGCTGGTTCAGTGTTGTTTTTTTTTCGTTGGTATATGGAGAAGTGTCAGTGCGCCGTTTTATGCAGCTTTTCTGTCAATCACATAATAAGCAAGTGACCCTAGTTAGCATTTTATTGGCTTGAATGCTGCACATGAACCAGGATGTAACCCTTTTGCTGGGATTCCTGAAAGCATATTTTTGCATTGGCAGCAGAAAAGGTTTCGGAGATCTGACATACCCTGTACAAAAGGAAACACTTACTATTTTTTGAGCGTTGCCGTGACTGGCTGCTATAGTCATGTGACATCTGGACTTTTTGTAGGGGTCATTTACAGCAACTTGTCATTCTGTAGAGTGCCGCTGACAAAAGATCAGCAGAGTAAGTGTTGCAGGGACAATTGATTTTGGTCCCTGCATTCTACTTATCTTGATTTCAGTTGCTTTCTTATTATTTATTTAGTTAATTCTGGCAAGGATGAATTCAGAATATTTATTTTAAGTTCGAAAAATGCAGATATGGTGTTGGTCTTTGTAAAAAAACAAAAAACTTACATAGGACTCTAGGAGAGTGATGAAGGCAAGTGAGCTGAAAGGAAATACATAGTTGTTACGTATTCATCAGAGCATTGAAATAACTTGTTTAATGTTTTAATACATCTGTAATAAATAATAAAATGCATTGTTTAAAGAGCACACCAATAATACATCTTCATAAGGGTGCACACATGTAAAATATACAGTGTGCGTGCCTGAATTGTTGGAAAGGGAACAAAGAGGGAATCAGGAAATATTCCTTGTGTTCATAAAAAAAATCCTCTATTTTGTGATGAACTTTATTTTATTTTTGTTTTAGTCCCTCTCCAAAATCGTAAAGAAAGGCATGAATGTGTTACGCTTGCCTTAGAAAGTGAACAAAAAGATTGGCTTTCCTTAAAAGGGTAAATTATGATCATTTGGGGCAGAACAAAAAAAATAAACATTTTAAATTGTGTTTTGGAACTACTCTCAGTCAAAAAAAAACAAAAAAAACTGAATGTGAATTGGGATTTTCCTTTGTTTTAGATTTTCCTGGTGATACTTGAACTTGTTCTGCAAGATATTAACAACATTCCTCCTATTATTTGTGTTATGTTCAAGTAATGATCAAATCGTGCCAAGCGATTGAAAGATTTTGTATTCCCTAGAGGTGGTGTAACTGTAAAATATGAACGTCTGGTGAGACGCATATTATCCAGTTAAAGCAAATCTGGCAGGTCTTCCATGGTCGACTATTGGAGTGCAGCGTATCATAGAAGGAAGATACTGAACTCCGAGATATAACATTTTATATGATTGGATTCAATATTTTTCTGCAAAAAGCTATTTTATTGCTCCCAGAAAGCCTGAGTTTATATACAGGAAGATCACTCAATACTGTGGGTGGGCGGAGGGGGGGGGGGGAGCAGGACTCACAGGCTTTCTCTATGAATCCTGGCACCATTTAAACAACTTTTTACAAGAAAAAATCAAATTATAGAAAATATATCCCTGAGCTTAATATCCTCCTCACTATCCAATGCTGCGCTTAGGCCCCATGCACACGACCGTGCCCGCAATCACGGCCCGCGATTGCGGGCACGGCCGGCCGCTGACTGACAGCCGCATTTTCGGGCCATGCTCCCATACAAAGTATGGGAGCACGGCCCGCAAAATGCGAAAGAACGGACATGTTCCATAATTCCCGGAACATTTCCACGGCACTGACACCCTTCCGTAGTGCTACGGAAAGGTGTCAGTGTTCAATGAAAGTGAATGGCTCCGTTTTTTGCTGTCGTGTGCATGGGGCCTTAGGGTAGCATTGGAGACCTGGCAGAATAGTGCTCTGTGTTAACTCACATATTTGTATTGTAAACCATTCTTGAAGTGTTTTCTTATTTTTATCCTTTTTTTTTTTATATGATTATATACTTTGTAATTTTAATATGGATATAATTTTTTTTTTATATTTTTAGGTTAGCTCGTGGGTAACTTGGCTAATCCTTTCTGCAGGGTCCATGGAGGAGAAACGTGAAGTCTTCTCCCATTTGGTGCATATTGCAAAGTGTTGTTGGAATATGAGCAATTACAATGCTGTGATGGAATTTCTGGCAGGACTCAGGTACGACTTAATTGAAGAGAAGTGAAAGCAGCTCTTCTAAACATCAACTGGCGAGGCGGCAGATTGGGTTTTAAATAGCGTTACAATTACAAACTTTTGCGGACTGTTTGGAAATAAACTGAAGAGGTCGTAATGTTTACATGCTTAAAGCCGTCATGTTTAATCTGTTAAAATATTAAGTATAGTTAAAGTAAATTCTTATGCCAGTGAAGTAGCTGAAAGAATGGAAAACATTGAAGGTGGCGTTTAGAGTTTGCTGGTCTAAACAGCACACTTCTGCACGACATATCATTTCTCTAAGCCTTAAATATTAACATGAAACATACTCCACAAAGTGTTAAGACATCTTAGTATCTGAAACCTGAATTGTTCTTTGCAGTCAACTAAACACATGACTTTTACAGCAGTAGAAAACATACTGTAGCAAGAAATGTGGCAGGGTAGGTGGTACGCTACTTGTTGGCTAAAGTCACATTTTTAAATTTGTTTCGTCTTAGGTCACGGAAAGTGTTGAAAATGTGGCAATTTATGGATCAAAGTGACATAGAAACGATGAGAAGCTTGAAAGATGCGATGGCTCAGCACGAATTTTCCTCAGAGTATAGAAAAGTTGTGAATAGAGCCGTAAATATTCCGGGCTGCAAGGTTGTTCCTTTCTGTGGAGTCTTTTTAAAAGAACTGTGTGAAGTTCTTGATGGAACCTCAAGTCTAATAAAACTGTGTCCTCGCTACAATTCTCAAAATGAAACACTGGAGGTAACTGCGGCAGTCATATATACTGATAATTTGTATTTACTTTTTTTTCCCCTTACTCTATTGCAAACCTATTTGTGATCCTTGACATGGAGTTGGATCATTGAGTAATTTGCTAAATAGAGAATTTTACAATATACAAAGTGGGTATAAAGCTTGATTTCTTCTCCGCTCTGGTATCTCTGAGTAGTGGTGGCTTTATCCACAGGACTGTTGATCAAATTGATTAGTGATAGATGTTAAATCAAACTGATTCGATGTGCCATATTGAAGGAGATTCTTCAATGAATACAATAATATAGATTGCAGAGAAAGTTCAAATGAATGGGTGACCATGTAATATAGTCGCAACTGCTCTTACTTTGCTTATATTGTGGGGTCTAATGGGGACAGCAAGGGACAACTCCTTTAGAACAAATGGGACTTTGGTATTCCTTTGAATTTATGACGGAGATAAACTGTAACATAGAAAATACTTTTTAGTTGTTGGTGTTTTGTAGATATAAAAATAATGTAAATGGAATTACTTAAGGACATCGGATGTACTAAGGTATTGCACATAAATAATTCTTAAAGGTGTTTTCCAGTCTGTGGCGTTTTTCAGCTATCCACTGAATAGATAGACAAAGATCAGCAACACTGGACAAAAGAAATGGAGCACAACCAAATAAGTGAAATAGTGATCCTGTTTAATTCCAAATGCAACGTTTCAGCTCCGTGTGAGTAGTTCTCAAGAAGACTCACACTGAGCTCAAAACGTAGCATTTGCAATTAAAAAGGATCGCTATTTCACATATTTTGTTGTGCTGCCTCATTCTCCATTTCTTTATTCACTGAATAGGTGAAATATGCTAGTTCAGTGAGGGTCCGACCACCGGGACCCCCACCGATCCCCCATCCTCCCTAGCCACAAGACGGTGGCTAGGATGAGTTTGAATGGAGCAGAGGCTGGGCATGCACGGTGCCGCTCCATTCAAAGTCTATAAGGCTGATGGAAACAGCTGAGCACATGCACTGCTGCCACTGTATTCAAACTTCTCTTAGCCGCTGTCTTGTGGCTGGCAGGGAAACAGGGACCCGGTGTCCCCTGTTCTGGCGGTGGGGGTCCGAGCGGTCAGACTTCCACTGATCTAGCATTTTTCAGTGGTTGCTTGTGGCCTTTCAGAAATGAGTAGAGCTAGACACAGCACTTCGCTTTAGCTAATGGAAGGGGCAGTCTAAATGAGGGATCCCCCTGTATTAGCTTAGATTGTCCTATTAGGGTAGTTGCCGAGAGTTTTCTAAACCCCCTTGTATGCAGTGTTAATGTACATAAAATCAATCTTTCTTTAGTCAGAACAAGGAATAATATAACATAAAATCATTCATATATTTTGTAGTTTGTGTCTGACTACAATGGACAAGACAACTTTATCCAGCGAATAGGGAAAGATGGTTTGAACAATACCGAAAAAGAATCGACAGTCAACAATATCATGCAGACCATTCGTAGCTGCAACCGCAGCCTGGAATCTGAGGAAGGTGAAGACAACGGTAGTGAAAACAGCACTGTTAGAAAAAACTCAGTCATGGATAAAAACAGATTTCAGTGAGTATAATAACTTTATTTTTATTCCTACTCATTTAAAATCATAGATGTATTGTTGATCTCTATTATTAATGTTTGGCAACCCATAGCAGACCCTTTAAAACGATCCAGATACTTTGATAGAGGAACTTCAAGAATTCTGCCTTACATTTCTAGAGCTTTGAACAATGCAAAAAATTGTTGCGCTAATACAATGCACATGGGCCTTTGCTATGGCACGTTTGGGGAGCTATTTCTGATGTGTTTTATTATTTCTTACGTTTTTTACTTTGTATCCTGCAATTTAAAGTAATGCTCTACGCGAATAAGAACACTTAGCTTTAGGCGGGATTTTTTTTCTTCTTGAAACGTACCTACGGTTTTTCTGCAATCTTAGGCTTGTCTATTTTGCTTATTAGGAAGTGAAACGACTCAGCCTTGCTTTTTGCTAAAAAATAAATAGCTATCTGCCAGATCACTGGACCCTGTAGAGTTAGCCACAGGAATCAAGGTTGATGTATAAAAACTCTTAAGGCCCTTTTACACGGACCGATGATTTGGCGAACGAGCGATCGTATGAACGAACGCACATTCCCAATTATTGAACCGTGTAGACACTGTAGGGATCAGACGAAGAACAAGTCAACTGATCGCATCTTTTATGTTGTGATAGTAATGGTAGTTTTTCGGCAGCACATCTCCCTGTATAAATAGAGGATGTGCTGCCGGCAATATGCAAATATATGGGAACGAAAGCTCGTATTAACGATTGTTCATCCACATACCCCTGATCATTGCTCCATGTAAATAAGCGCCAATCAACATGCTGTTATTGTCAATCGGCGCTCGTTATTGGGCAGAATTTTTTTCTAATTAAAAACAGCTTTGGTTATAATAATTTTCACTTATTTCACAAATAAAGCAACTGCAGCAAACGCATCTAGGGAGAAGAGACCCCTGCTGATCTTAGCTTTGTGAATTCTTGGAAAGAAAGACACACTGCTGAACGGCTAACATTGCATATTTCACTGTTTGGGTGAATTTTTTTCTTCAAGAGGACCAGTCCGCTTTCCCGAAATGTCTGTTTTTAAAAAATACTTACAGTGCTGTGGAAGAGTATTTACCCCCTTCCCATTTTCTTTAATTTTTGCATATTTGTCACACTGGCATGATTACTGCCAGACTTGTTGAATCTAAACATCACTTAAAGAGGCTCTGTCACCAGATTTTGCAACCCCTATCTGCTATTGCAGCAGATAGGCGCTGCAATGTAGATTACAGTAACGTTTTTATTTTTAAAAAACTAGCATTTTTGGCCAAGTTATGACCATTTTTGTATTTATGCAAATGAGGCTTGCAAAAGTCCAAGTGGGCGTGTTTAAAGTAAAAGTCCAAGTGGGCGTGTATTATGTGCGTACATCGGGGCGTTTTTACTACTTTTACTAGCTGGGCGTTCTGACGAGAAGTATCATCCACTTCTCTTCAGAACGCCCAGCTTCTGGCAGTGCAGACACAGCCGTGTTCTCGAGAGATCATGCTGTGTCGTCACTCACAGGTCCTGCATCGTGTCGGCACCAGAGGCTACAGTTGATTCTGCAGCAGCATCAGCGTTTGCAGGTAAGTAGCTACATCGTCTTACCTGCAAACGCCGATGCTGCTGCAGAATCAACTGTAGCCTCTGGTGCCGATGTGGCCGACACGATGCAGGACCTGTGAGTGACGACACAGCGTGATCTCTCGAGAACACGGCTGTGTCTGCACTGCCAGAAGCTGGGCGTTCTGAAGAGAAGTGGATGATACTTCTCGTCAGAACGCCCAACTAGTAAAAGTAGTAAAAACGCCCTGATGTACGCACATAATACACGCCCACTTGGACTTTTACTTTAAACACGCCCACTTGGACTTTTGCAAGCCTCATTTGCATAAATACAAAAATGGTCATAACTTGGCCAAAAATGCTCGTTTTTTAAAAATAAAAACGTTACTGTAATCTACATTGCAGCGCCTATCTGCTGCAATAGCAGATAGGGTTTGCAAAATCTGGTGACAGAGCCTCTTTAAATAGAACCTCTCTGGCAATGTCAAACAGGCTAGAAGGTATCAAAAAGCAGCACACAATGCCACTTTATCAAGAGATTCAAATACAGATGGCAAACAGTCTATGAAATCTACCAGTCTGGAAAGGGTTACAAAGCCATTGTTAAGGCTCTGGGACTCTAGGGAGATCACAAAAGAACCCAGACAAACATCAAAATAGCTGCATGCCTCACTTGCCTCAGTTATGGTCAATGTACACGATTCCACCATAAGAAAGACACTGGGCAAAAATGGCATCCATTGGAGAGTTGCAAGGAGCAAACCACTGCTGAACAAAAAGAACACAAAGGCCTGTCTCACATTTGCCAAAAAAACATCTAGATAACACCCAAGACTTTTTGGATACAATTCTGTGAACTAATGAGTCAAACGTGAAAATTTTTGAAAGACATGGATTTCGTTAAATGTGACGTAAAGCTAAAATCACCAATTTACCATAAGAACATCATACCAACAGTCAAACATGGTGGTTGTAGTGTGATGTTCTGGGGCTACTTTGCTTCTGCAGGACCTGGACAACTTGTCATAGCTATGAATTCTGCACTTTATCAGAAAATCCTGAAGGAGAATGTCCGCCTAAAGCTCAAGCGCAGTTGCTTTACACAGCAGGATAATGACTCGAAATCCACAAGCAAGTCCACTTCTGAAAAAACAAAACAAATTAAGTTTCTGGAGTGCAAAGTCAAAGTCCTGACTTATCCCATTGAGATGCTGTGGCATTACCGTAAACAGTCAGTTCATGCTCGAAAACCCTCCAATATAGTAGATGTAAAACCATTCTGCAAAGAGTGGGACATATTTCCTCCACAGCAATGTAAAATACTCATCACAAGTTATCACAAACGTGTTATGGAATCACTGGTTGCGCAATTCCCAAATGGCTGCTGGAGACTGTCGGGAGTAAGCGTGCCAATAAAACCGCAACCCCAAAGCCGTGACAACTCTAATCGACAGAATCTAAGGCTACTCTGAGGTATACGCCAGAGCCCGCCGCAAGGCGGGATGGTTTTTTGCTGAACAGAACCCAGGTTGTTCTAACAGAGTTCAGTGTTGGATAAGGGGTGCAATGCAGGCTATACCTAAACAGGTAACCAGACAGCCAGAGGGTAAACAGAAAGTGCAAAAAGAGCTAGTGGAAATCAGGTACAGCAGAGGTCAGAGCCAGCCGGGAGCAGATATTCAAAATCAGTAAACAAGAGCTTAACGAGAGACAAGTCGAGGTCAGTTTCCAAGAAGTCCAGAAGTCTAGGGCAAAGGGTAAGTGAGAGCTTGATCACAACACCTAAAAAAAAAGGAGAAAATTTACACGCAAAGAAAGGCGGAGGAGGCCAGGTATAAATACCCCACCCTACTTCCTAACACATTTGATTGTATTTGCTACTGCCAAGGGTGGCACAACCAGTTATTAGGTTTAAGCTACATGCACACGTTGCGGATTTTGCTGTGGGATATACACCTCAAAACCGCAAGAAATTTGCAGGTAAAAACCGCATGCAATCGTGCGGTTTTCAGTGCGGCTTTTACATTTCGATGCGTAAATCGGTGCGTTTTCATGCTGCGGGTTTTGGTGCGTTTTTCCTTACATCTAGACAGATGCGTTTCCGCTTGTGAATTGTAAGATAAATTGACATGCTGCGGAATGTAAAATACGCACCACAGGTCAATTTGCATGCAGAAAAAACCACAGTGTGTACATGAGATTTCCTGAAATCTCCTTTACTTTGCTGATACTGTATGACGCTGCGGATTTACTGCACGCAAATACGTGCAGCAAAACCCCACGTAGTACACATCGTGTGCATTGAGCCTTAGGGGGAGAATAACTTTTTCATCCGGGTGACATATCTATTAAATAAATATGTATCCACATTAAATGGAATTATCACTTTAAACCTGCATTTTGTGTTTACTCGTGTTGTTTAGTTGGATGATCAAATACATTTAAATGTGACAAATTGGCAAAAATAGAAGAAATCTGGTGAGGGACAAATACTTTTGCACAGCACTGTATGTCTTCTTTATGGTGAGCTTATGCATGCAAAGTCCAGAAGCCAGCATAGTTTGTCTTCAAAATATGCAGAATTCATTTCAGTTACTAGATGATAATGTTTTCGAGAATGAGTGCAAGTACTGAACTACCATCTCTCAATGCTCAATATGGAGAAAATAGCTCGCCTTGGCCAATTCATTTTGTATTTCATGCTAATGGTTAATGACGTTTTTAAGGACCGCGAAAGACCTTTGTTACTGAGAATATTGGGAAGTGATTTATTTTCATTTGTGAAATAATCCTGTAGTTTCCTGTACAAGTCTGCTTATTTCATTTACCTGCAGTGGTAAATCTCATTTTAGTGGAATAATTTGTTTTGCTGAGTAAGTTACTTAATATTATTAAAAACGTCTGGATGAGGTGTTATGAAATGGTGCCAATACCAATGTCGTGGTCCAAGTTTTTGCCTTCCTTTGATGTTTAAATGCATTTTTGTTTGTTTTGTGTATGTGCATATATTGTTTATATGGTATATTATAGCGTTATCTTTTGTGAATTTATATACAATATAACTTTTAAAGGCACTCTCTTAGGCAACAAAACCACTACATTTTTAGTTGTTTTTTTTGTAGGGGTTGAAACTCCAGTATTGATTGATATATACTATTATATGAAAATGTAATACATTTGACCTACAGGTTACCTAGGTCTGATCTTTATCCTAATTGAGTGGCCTACATCAGTAACTTTCTTTAGCTCGTAAGTAATCTGTTATGAGGTGGACATTGAGCAAGTTAATGTAATGTGGTCCAAATGGCATTTGGCTAAATTATGGCATCACTTCTTAAAAAAAGAAGTGGCCACAGCGCTGAATAAGTGCTACGGCTCAATCACTTGTTTTCCTTGCACAGCGCTGCTCCCAGCCACCCACTGTGTTGAGTGGAGCTGTGTTGCTGTTCCCTGTACAAGTGACTGGAAACATCACTGTTCTGAAGAAATGTTGAATGGACCTCTGTTCCTTCATTTTTGCGATAGGTGGCCCAAAGGTCAGAATTTCTAATGACATCATTTTTAGTGTATTACCTCCCCTTTCCTGATCTATTTGCTCCCTTTCCTTATGTAAATATGGCATATCCCAGCAATATATTATAGTATTCTACTGTAAGATGGGAATACCCCTGCAAGTGGACTGGCATTCCAAGATTAGGGACCCATTTTACTTATCTTTGTTACAGTAATAAGCACTCTACAAAGTCTGCACAATAGAGGGTTAAAAATGTATGTAGCATTAAATAAAACACATTTAACCCTAATGAAAATATTTTTTTACAAATGAATAAATGGTGTAATATTGTCCCACCATATTAATGGCAGCTAAACAATCCCCCTTCCCCATATATGGGGACTACAAGAACCCCAAAATGTTGTCATGTGACTTAATCAACTTCAGAGTCGAGGAAGAATGGAAATCTGCAAATTCTTTCTGGAAACCTTGGTCTCGTTTCCTTAATGCTCTGCTTTAGGCTGATTGACTACAATCTTAGGATCTCACCTTCCACACATTCCAACCTCAAGGCCTCCATTTTTATTTTTATTTTACTCATTTATAATGCATTCACTTACACTTTTCTGCTTACAATGGTTATTTAAGTTTGGCATTTGTACTGGATTTTACTGTGTAATTCTGTCTTCATTTGGATAACCTATCCTGTTAATGCTATTATATCTTTATTAAAAAAAGGTAATATATTCTGTCCGTTTACGTTTTTAGGAATCTTCTGTGGACGTCTTCAGATAGTATATTCATGAAAACTAATCTAATAGATTTAATCCATTTTGTTCCCAGTTGACATCTTATTTTCGCTTCAGTTCTCTTTGTATTACCACTTAAAACACATTAATTTTCCGCTATATTTCTGCGCACAGGTTGTGTAACTGTTGCTATGTTTTATTTGATATCTTTGACGTCCACCACAACTTCTATTCAGCAGCAATATTTTCTATAATTTGGTTTCAGGCTGGATGTTCAATAGCAATACTTAGCACGGTGCGTCTTTCATTGACAACTGGCTGTATCTTGAAGCCATGTAGAAAAAAATTCTAAGCAGTAACTTGTTATTTTTCATTTAGTGAAATATGACCCCTAACAAGTTTGTCCATATTTGGTTTTCATTCATAGCTCAAATAAAAGCCATGAGTCAAACAGAGTTCTGTAAGTTAAGCTTTTGCATTTGCTGATATTCGCTTTTTGTTTTTTATTTGAGATCAAGATGTACTGGAAAATTGACATGAAATTCTGATTCAATGCATGACTTGTGTTTGAATATATATATATATATATACAGTATATATAGATGTTCTTGTTTGAGCAATTTTTCTAGAATCTTTTATCACTTTAGTGTCGATGAACTAGTTGTTCATGCTGTACTCACTTATGAAACTTGTTTTCTATGTAATCATTTACAAGATGTAGCGTTGCAAAGTGACTACTATATAAAGAATGGCAACGTAAATACTAAACAGCATTGTGATGTTTAAAGTTCAGATCCCAATTTGCTTGTTTAAATACAGTATTGATTATAATCCTTGGTAAAAATAAATAAATAAATGTGTTTTTCATCCTACCATTAAAGGAACACTCAATATATAAAGTACAAAATCCCAAAAAAATCCTCCCCTCTTTGATCCTATTCTAATTTAATGGGGTTCTCTCATCACAGACAACCCCTTTTATATGGAAGCTGGCTGATTTTGCCGAGAGAAGCCGTGGCAAGTCACACATGACCAGTGGCTGAAGGGGAAATGTGGTATTACTTGACACTTATTCAGAGTGTCTCTTGATTCTTGCTCATGGGGAGGGGGGGCTCCAGAGCAGGGACGTCTATGACGTCCATATTCCCTTATGGAGCATATGGACAGACGTTGTGTATAAGCAACTGACAAATATATAAAGAATTCTTCTATAGGTGTCCAAGGAGCTAAGCCATTCTCCCTTCCTGCTTAAAAACATCAGATCACATCTGCCTCTGGCTGTAAGGCATTATAAGCCTCCCCCCCTCCCCCCGGATGTATATTATCAGAAAAATAAAGGGATCAGGAGGAAATTAACACGTGTGTTCTATGCAAGGTTTCTAAATTTTTAGGGGCAAGCAGACAAGCACTTTGGCAATATTTCTTCTTTTTACTTTTCTTATTAATTTCTAGATTTAGTGTTTGATTAAAGGGTCCTATACTTTTAATTAATAAACTAATAAATAATTTATTACCCTACTGCTGTCATGGGAGAAGGGGAATGTGCGGGCAGTGGCAGACAATAAATATGCTCCTCTATATATACAAGGAGCTAGATGAGGAAGAAATATTCCATCTCCTGCAGTCCTTAAGATAATGGACACATCAATGCTTCACAAGCTGAGGAACCAATTTTTTCACCTCTCTTTGTGACAGCAGTTGGTGGTGTATTCAAGCACTATAATAAAAAGTTCTTAATCCCTAATGACTTGTAGCACTTTCGGATATGCTGAGTTGGTTCTCAATCTCAGCCCAAATAAATGTTTGACTGGTGTTGAATGCAAGCAGTTATGTTTTATTTATTCATAGATTAGGAAATCATACAGTGTTATTAGTGTATGTGTATTAGAATTTCTGCTCACATACATTTCTTATAGCGCATGAGGCCCCTGTCACAGTAGAATGGTATAGCCCACGGATTAGTCCCATGTAATTCATCCAGAGGTTAACTGAAAAGGGCTAAACATGGCGTTCGTTGACCCCCCCCCCCCCTTATCTACACACATCTCATGTGGCCGCTAGCATTCAGTTAGCAACAGGGTTACATGACTTACTTGTGCTGGAGCAACGAAGAGGACACATTCATGGACTAAGGGAATAGGACTAATGGTAGAATAATAATGAACAACTACGGTACTTCATTGTCCATGTATTTACTTATATAAAATGGCTGCGTGTGTCTCTAGATCAGGGGTTGCACTTAATATTTTTGAGCATAAAAAAATTCTTTGCATTTTTAAGGAGTATTTTTAGCCAAAGATTTTTCATTTACGGTAACACAATTTATTAATAAGTAGGCAGAAATTTTTTTAGTATAGAGAGGTGTCATGAACTGGTATATAGCAGCGAAAACATTAAAGAGGAACAATGGCATGAACAAGGTCAAACACAGCTTACAGAAGATTGCATAACCAGAAACAATCCAGCACATGTCTATAGAGCCCTGATATTGTAGCATGATCATAGTCAGCGGTCATTAATGTTTCGCCCTGCCAGATCTGTACATGAAATATGGTGGGGACTAATTTGGCCTGCTAGAATCAAGAATGAGACCCCGTGCACACGACCATAAAAATCATCTGTCATTGCGGACCGTAATTATAGTCTGGAATTACGGATGCATTCACTTCCGTAATTCTGCAGCAATTCTGCTACTTGTGAACGTAGCCTAATCTGAATGCGGCCTTAATATGTTTGTCTACTTAGCATTTTGAGTGCATGATAGTGTCCTCCTGTGAATGGGCTGTGAGTCTGACTTGCCCTATAACACCTTAAGATCACATTCAGACATGGTGGAATTCCCACAGACTTTCTATGCAAAACACCTGCAGCAATTTACAGTACAATACATGTGGATGTGGAAAAAAATCTGTGTGGAAATCCGAGCATGCTGTGGATATTGAAATTATTATTTTGTTTTTGCAATGCTGAAATCCGCGGCAGAAATTTTTTTGCTATGTGTAACTTTGCTATTTGCTATATGCTATTACCCTAATACCTCTAGAGCCCACCTCAGGAACAAATGATTGCCCAATATGAAATACACACTCTAATACGGAGTGCACAACAAGGCTTCCGCTACTAATACAGATTTTGCAAAGTTAAAGCTGAAGGAAGCATCAATGACACCTGACAGATTATCATCAATTTCAATTATTGAACTTTTTATTGAAAAATACACAAAGCTCATTTGCAAGCGCAGGTAACCTTCAGGAAGAAAGGCTAAAATTAACACAACATTTACTCCTAGCCTTTCACTTTTTAATTAGAGGAAATTTCCAACTAATTATCTCTGCTCAGTCTTCTGCTTCAGTTCTTGTGAAATTCCATATAATATTGCAGTTCTGTGCTGGAAACAAGCACCCGATTATCCCATTTATTGGAAATGAGAATTTTACTGTATATAGGGCCTTTACTTCACCCAGTGGATAGTTGATAAATGTTAGATCAGTTGGGGTCTTCCACTAGTTGCTAAAACAGAGGACACTGGTGTTCCGGCTGTTTCTGTAATGCCAATAAATTTGAATGGATTGGAAGCACGCTTGCTCGGCTGACACCTCCTTGCCACAGTTCTACATTTGGTGATGAGGGACACCGAGGTCCCATGTTCTAGCAATCGGTGGGTGTCCTGGTTGGACTCCCGCAAATCTAACATTTATCATGTTTCCAGTGGATAGGTGATATGTTAGTGACTGCGATACCCTTTTACACCAAATCTGGATGATCTTAACCCCTTTCTAACTGCCAGGTGTAAATTTATTGCACTATGAAATGGGCCTTAAAACAGTCACCTAGGTGGGACCAACAATGTGCTGCAAACAGCCCAGTTTATGTGGATTGACATGAAACTAAAATAATGTGTTCTCAATTTGTACTAGAGGTACGCAACAATTAAGAGGATGGTGGTACCAAACTAACATCCTTTGTCCTCATTATAAATATTCTCCTGATTTCTACCCTTCTATTGTGTGCTTTGTGACTACTATTCCATCTTGTTTTACCTTTAGCTTAGGTTTTATATGCTTTATCAAGAGCAGGTGGGGGGCTTGGCTTTGGCTTGTTAGGCAGGGGCTACACACACATTTCTTCTCATTACAACAGCTGTGATAGTATTTGTCAAGTGTCATTCAAAATGCGTTTTTTTGCCACGAACCACAGCATAATCACGCCATTTTGATGCAACTTTTGCGTTTTAGCAAAAAACGCATTTCTACCCCAACGTTTGAACCCAGCCATATTGTGACAGTATCATGAAAAAAAAAGTTAATAAAGTTCTGGGATGAATTTGTGTGTAGTCCCAGCCTTACAAAAGAGGAATAAATGTGCAATAGATTTATTGCAATAATATCGAAATAATTTATTACTTTTATAATTTATCAAGCTTAAAAGTATGTAAAATATTTAATGCTTTTCGTTAACTTGTTTTGCTTAGTTTTATTAGTGTGTCTGCGCCAGTTGATTTAATGGAATTATTTTTCTTATCCATAGATTTATAATGGGAGACTTATCAGATTCTGAAAGTGATATTTTTGAGCAATCCAAGGAATATGATTTGCATGGCTCTGAGGAGCAGCAGAAGGCATTCAGCCACGGTACAGAACTTATTCCCTGGTATGTGTTATCGATTAGAGCCGATGTCTACCAATTTCTTCAGCAAGGAGTAACTCTCATTCGCTATGACCAGGAGACGCACATTTCCGTTCGGTGTTTTCTCCAGCTTCAGCCAGATAATAGCACTCTGACTTGGACAAAGCCTTCCACGACTTGTCTTGCAAGTACTAAAAATAAATTGGGTGCCCCGGGTATCGCTGCAGAGATGAAATTTCAGTTTCTTGCTAATGCTGGAATGAATGCACTTGCAGAAGGCGTCTTGGACTTGTTCTCCGTGAAGGCTGTTTACATGGGACATCCGGGCATTGATATGCACACTGTGTGTGTTCAAAACAAACTCTGTAACATGAACCTGGAAGAAAATGGTGTCACGCTGCTTTTTGGACTTCACACTACTGAGAACAAATTGTTGCATCTTGTAGCACCAAAATACACAGCTAAGACAATATATAATGGATTGCTGGAGCTAACCAAAGCTGTAAGGAAGATAAATAACTTTCCTGATCAGAGACTGCAGTGGCTGAGGAAACAATATGTTAGTCTTTATCAGGTAAATTGCTTTCTCCATTGATGCGGAGTTTATTTCATACATAGTAGCATGGTCTTAAAGGGGTTGTCCACTACCGGACAACTGATGAACTATCTACCAAGTAGGTCATCAGTATATGATCGGTGGGGGTACGACACACCAACCCCGCACCGATCAGCCGTTTCGGCTGCCTCCGGGCATCAGAGGTCCATGCCGGATGCAGATGGCTCCAGCCACGGAATAACGGCCGAGCTGCAATATTGCAGCTCTGCTCCTATTCAAGTAAATAGGAGCAGAGCTGCAGTTCGGCAGCACGGCGGCTATGCAATGTACGGAGCCAACTGCTACCGGCTTCGTACATTGCATAC
Organism: Rhinoderma darwinii; assembly: GCF_050947455.1. Taxonomy (NCBI): domain Eukaryota; kingdom Metazoa; phylum Chordata; class Amphibia; order Anura; family Rhinodermatidae; genus Rhinoderma; species Rhinoderma darwinii. Next base: position 50,055,657 of record NC_134697.1, on the reverse strand, counting down.
TGTGCAATGACATCTGGTGCCCACAGGCAGCCAAAGCTGCTGATCGATTTGGGGTCCGGGTGTCGGACCCGCACTACTGATATACTAATGACCTATCTGGGGGATAGGTCATGAGTTGTCCAGTTGTGGACAACCCCTTTTTAATTTTGATTCTTTTTTTTAAATGAATAATAATTAATCATAATATCATGTATTTTCATAAGCTAGCTTGCATGACCCTATATGACCACCTGTTTTAACCAGTAAATTAATAGCGGAACAGTTTGTGATTAAACTTAGTATTGTAGCTTTTCAGCTTCTCTATTTTAATGCCTCCTGTTTAAGTTTTGAGTATTGAGTATTGAACTTCTGTGTTGTGCCAGAGACTGGGCCATTTTGTCAGACTCCCTTGCCACTTATCTGGCTTCACCTCCAGGCAGTGTGAGCCCTGGACATAATCATGGAATAACTTGAATATCTCACCCAAACAGGGATTTGCAAACTGTGTGTGTATATAGAGACAAATTCCAAACTAATAAAGGCCTGTGATTACAGCAGCATCAGCACTGTTTCAAGCAAGCAGTCTCTGCATTGTATGAAGGAAGGGGGGAGGAAAGTCAAGTATAATCTGAGCTAGCAGGCATGTAGACTGAATAAGGCTATGTTCATACTGCCATCAGAGCCTCCGTCTGCAGTACCATCAGATTTAACTTAAAGAGTAGCGCTGCATGCGTTGCTATTTTTCTAGCTAAAGCGACGGCATTTGACAGACCCTATGGCATTTGTTGTATAAAGAGAAACCATAACGCAAGTGTGAACATAGCCTAACATGTATGGAACAATAGGAGGGGTCTGCAGCACAAGTGGCTGAAATTTGAAGGGACAGGCTACACAAAGGTACTATACATGTGGATCTAATGGCAATGTGAACATATTATGTTTCACTGGAGGTGAAGTTAGAACTTTTAAAGACCTTGACATCATATTGATTTGTCTAATAGTAACATAAATATGCTTAAAGTTTTATTTGGGCTCCCCCATCATAATTTGTGGTCCCTCAGAGTACAGCTTCGAGGGGTCCTGAGTGGGTACTAATCTCTCATTTGCTTTTATGTCTCCAATTACAACAAAGAAAAAAAACAAAAACATAAAAAGCTAAAACTGACCACACTGAAGAAAGAATAAAAGCTCAGAGAGCTAGTTGTTAAAGGGAGTCTGTCACCGAATGTCCATATTAAACTAGTAACAGGGTATTGTAGAAGAGACTAATCTGTTTCTAGAGTGTAGTTTTAATTTGTTCTTACTGCCTCCTTTGTAGAGAAATTTGTTTTATTAGGTTTATGCTAATGAGAATTTAGTTGTAACGAGGATGTCACCGTTGCACCTAAATGCTCTTATGTCGCTCCCCAGATCAACCCCCCTCCTTCCCTTCTTACATTGATTGACAGGGGCGAGGCAGCGTAATAGGCGCGTTCATGCCTTGCCCCGTACTATCTGTAACGCGGGCGCGCCCCTGCTCTTTACTCGGCGCATGCGTTTTGTGGTAAATACCTTCTTAGGCCCCCTTCACATCACGTTCATTCACTACATTTAGTCTGTATGTCAGGAAGACTCCGGGCTACATGCTAAACGTTGTACATAGGGCTCGATTAGCCTGACTGACTCCAAAAGGGCGTCCCTTTGGCCTCCTTGGAGCCGGTATATTTTTTTGCTTTTGTGGTATGGAATAGCATAGTAGACTATGCTATTCAATACAACGGAATCCTGGGGGGAAAATGAAACTGTTATAGTCTATGGGTGACTAATACATTAATTGGATGCCTAATACGGACTTTTGTCACCTATAGACTGTAATGGTATCCTCTAACCCCTAGCCGCACCACTCAGTAACTATATGTCGCGGGAGGTTACTTCCCACACGAGGACGTATAGTTACTGAGACGTTCCCGATGCACACTGTCGGCGACAGTGTGCACCAGGAACCGGGAGATTAGCTGTCTCCGACAGCTGACACACTACTCTTGCCGGCCAGCGGTCCTTTGCTGCTAATTTCGGCAATTAACCCCTTAAATTCGGCGATCGGTTGCAATCGCCGAATTTTAGGGGCTTCTAGCACATTGGTAGAACCCGCTCTGAAATCCAGGGGTTTGCCGATGGTTGGCATGGCAACCGGAGGCCAAACAATGACCTCCGTGTCTGCCATGGACGGAAGCCTATCAGGACCAGCCTATAAGGAAATCACTGTATCGTTCCCGATGCAAACTGTCGGTGACAGTGTGCGTCGGGAACCGGGAGGTCAGCTGTCCCTGACAGGTAACACTCCAGAGTTGCCGATCAGCGGCTCATCACAGCTGATTTTGGCAATTAACCCCTTAAATGCAGCAATTGATTGCGATCGCCACATTTAGGGGGTTGGTAGCACATCGCAGCGGCCAGATAACGGCCTCTGGGTCTGTGTCTGCCTCTGGGTCCATGTATGCAAGACTATGAGGACCAGCCGCTGGCTGGTCCTCATAGGCTTACTGTCATAGTGACTGTGACGTCACACTGACAGTTGAAGTGCATTATACTTATAGGTAGTGTAATGTATTATAGCAGCAATCAGTGGTGAAGGTAAAAAAAAAAAAAAAGTATAAAAAAAAAGTTAATAAAAATGTTTTAGAAAAGTGTCAAAATAAATATTTTTTCCTATAATAAAAGACTTGAAAACGTTAAAAAAAAGTACACATATTTGGTATCACCATGTTCGTATTGACCCAAATTATCAAACTATGTTATTTTTCCCGGTGAACACCGCAAAAAAAATAAGCGAAAAACTATGCCAGCATCTCTATTTTTTGGTCATCATCCCTCCCAAGATATCAAATAAAGAGTGATCAAAAATAACGATGAAAAATGATGTTTTAGCAGAAAGAAAAAGTAGATTTTCATCTTCACAGACTAATTCCATTGCATTCTGCAAAAAAACTGTTGGTCAAAATGCTAACTATACCCCTAGAAAAACGCCTTGAGGAGTGTAGTTTCCAAAATGGGGTCACTTTTGGGTGGTTTTGACTGTTTAGGCACCACAAGACCTCTTCAAACCTGACATGGTGCCTAAAATATATTCCTAAAAAAAGGAGGCCCCAAAATCCACTATGTACTCCTTTGCTTCTGAGGCCGGTGCTTCAGTCCATTACCGCACTAGGTCCACATGTGGGATATTTCTAAAAACTGAAGAATCTGGGCAATAAATTTTGAGTTGCGTTTCTCGGGTAAAACCTTCTGTGTTACAGAAAAAAATGTATTACATGCTGTTTTGAATACTTTGAGGGGTGCAGTTTTCAAAAATGGGGTGATTTATGGGCAGTTTCTTATATATAAGGCCCTCAAAGCCACTTAACATCAGAACTGGTCCCTGAAAAAACAGCCTTTTGAAATTTTCTTGAAAATGTGAGAAATTGCTGTTAAAGTTCAAAGCCTTGTAACGTCCTAGAAAAATAAAAGGACGTTCAAAGAAATATGCAAATATAAAGTAGACATATGGGATATGTGACATAGTAACTATTTTGTGTGGTATTACTGTCTGTTTTACAAGTAGATACATTTAAATTTAAGAAAATACTAATTTTTGCAAATTTTCTCTAAAATTGTAAGTATTTCACAAATAAATATTGAATTTATCGGCCAAATTTTTTGACTAACATAAAGTACAATATGTCACGAGAAAACAATCTCAGAATATAAAGCGACACATGTCAGATTTGAAAAAAATCATCTGTGTCCACAAGGCCAAAACAGGCTGTGTCCTGAAGGGGTTAAATGGAGTCGTACACTCATGGCCCCAGTTCATAACGTATTCGTTTAAGGAATACCATTATAGTCCTGACGGATGTCACTGTTAGGGTATGTGCACACGACCTCTTTTCAGACGTAATAGAGGCGTTTTACGCCTCGAATTACGCCTGAAAAGACGGCTCCAATACGTCGGCAAACATCTGCCCATTGCTTGCAATGGGTCTTACGATGTTCTGTGCAGACGAGCTGCCATTTTACACGTTGCTGTCAAAATACGTGCGTAAAATGACGGCTCATCAAAAGAAGTGCAGGACACTTCTTGGGCCGTTTTTGGAGCCGTTTTTCCATAGACACTATTGAAAACGGCTCCAAAAACGGCCGTAAAAAACGCAGCGAAAAAACGCGAGTTGCTCAAAAAACTTCTGAAACTCAAGAGCTGTTTTCCCTTGAAAACAGCTCCGTATTTTCAGACGTATTTTGTTAATCGTGTGAACATACCCTAAGGGTATATGTCACATCCTGTGTTTAACATGTACATCAGGAGCTTTTTCAGGCGTATAGTTCAAGTGTAGTGCAATGAACGTGATAGGTGCCTTATACTAAATTTCACTTCTATCAATCCATAGGTTGGACACAGTTTTAAATTTTTATTTACCCTGAGGTGTGCTTTGCCCTGTGTTCATTTTGTGTTCCTGCCGAATAAGGCTATGTTCACGCTAGCGTTCATATATGTTTACCTCTCTTCCGTCAGAGGAAGAGAGGATCGAAACATTAATCAGAAAGCAACGGTTCCGTTAGAATTACCATTGATTTCAATGGTAATTCTTTTGTTTCAGTTGCTGTCCGTTTGTCTCCGTTCGCTAGGTGCAGTCTGCAGAACTTTTGTTTCCGTGAAAAAAACAGAAACCTTTTGAACGGAGACAAACGGAATGCAACTGAAACTAACGGTAGTGTGAACTTAACACCAACTACTGTAAAATACCATGCAGAATATTATAGCACTACAAGAGCTCTAGCGTTTTTATACCTGACTAAGATTACTCTTTAAAAAGAACCTGTAACGTAGGTTATTTCTGTGCATAGGGACAATTCTGTCAGTCAGCTGAGAGTAGGTGGGGGGAGCAGTAGTTTATACATACATTGGACTCTTTACTGGGGGCGCTGGTCGAACTGTATCGATTAGATTGTAAGTTCTCCAAACCTACTTCACATTAGCACAGAACTGACTGTACGTTGAAATCAGTGAGGGGAGCATAACCTATATGACAGATTCCCTTTAAGTTTGACCTTGATATATTATATCAAAATATTTAATCCTGCTCCAAAACCCATTAAAAGGATTTTATGGTTGAGTCATCCCGGTTAGGTAAATTTGAGGTAATTTTTGGACCTCCCCTTTCATGAGCCACTGGAGTGGCTCTAGTCTGGAGGACCTAGTATGTCCACTGACATTAGTGGGTAACAAGCAGAGGAAAAAGATTGCCCAAACTAGAAAACCCTTTTAAAAAGGCACTGTAACCAAATGAATAATAGTGGACACAACTCTTTAACCATAATTGAATACGTGTACATAGTAAGTTGCCGCTTTTTACAATTACGTTATATCTTGAAGGTACAGTATATGCATCTTACTGTTTAGAAATGTTTTACTAGCAATTTTGTAGTTATTTTTTCGATTTAGGCTACAGATATTCCTGACTCCATAAAGATAACTTGGCAAAATTCCGACATAGACAAAAAAGGGTATTTTATAACAAAGCGCTAAAGTTTAAAAACATCCGGTGGTGAAATGTACATTGTTTGTAGAGAGGCTTCATGGGCTGTTAGATTTTTTTTTTTAGGTTAAACAGTAACCTTTTAGATTTTATGAGCAATATTTGAGCTACATTTTTTTAATATGGTCATGCATCTTTCCAGCATGTCGTTCATATGTCTAGGACATTCTGTCGTTTTTCCTGTTTTTATTGGTAATTCATTGAAAACTAATATAAAGCTTAACTTTTATGGTAACATAACTATACCATGTAGATATATTTTGTACTGTTTTGATCATTATAATCAACTCAAATAACCGGTTAGCATTTGAGGTAGATTGAATTAAAATTAAATGTGAATGAAAGCCAAAACATGGATATACCACGATGATATATTATGTCTACTTTGCTTAGCCCCTTAATGACGCAGCCTAGTTTGGTCCTTGGTTTAGAGCCCATTTTTCAAATCTGACATTTGGCACTTTATGTGGTAATAACTTTGGAATGCCTTTATTAATCCAAGCGATTCTGAGATTTTCTCTTGACACATTGTACTTTATGTTAGTGCTAAAATTTGGTAGATGCATTGTGTTTATTTGTGAAAAAAAGCTTAATTTACAGAAAATTTTGAAAAAATATAATTTTTCTACATTTAAATGTATCTGTAAGGCAGATGGTTATACCACACAAAATAGTTACTAATTAACATTTCCCATATGTCTACTTGTTGGCATAGTTTTTTTGAACATTCTTTTATTTTTCTAGGACGTAACAAGGCTTAGAATTTTCAGGAAATTTTAAAAAGCCTTTTTTTAGGTACCAGTTCAGTTCTGAAGTGGCTTTGAGGAGCCTATATATTATAAACCCCAATAAAACACCCCATTTTAAAAACTGTGCACCTCAAAGTATTCAAAACAGTATTTAGAAAGTTTCTCAACCCTTTAGGCATTTCAAGGGGATTAAAGCAAAACTGGAGGTGAAATTTGCACATTTAATTTTTCTTACAGAAATTTAAATTTTAATTCATTTTATTCTGTAACACAGAAAGTTTTACTAGAGAAGCACAACTAAATATTTATTGAGCAGATTCTGCGGTTTTTAGAAATGTCCAACATGTGCCCCTAATGTGCTACTGGACTAAAACACAGGCCTCGGAAACAAAGGAGCACCTAGTGGATTTTGGGGCCTCTTTTGTATTAGAATATATTGTAGGCACCATGTCAGGTTTGAAGAGGTCTTGTCTTGTGGTGCCAAAACATAGGAAACAACCCAAAAAGGAACCCATTTTGGAAACTACACCCCTCAAGGAATTAATTTATGGGTGTAGCTCATTTTGTTGCGCAATATCTCCTGTGATGATAAACTGCCGTTTGGCCTCTGGGAGGGCTCAGATGGGAGGGAGCACTATGCGTTCTTTGGATTCCAAATTTTGCTCAATTGGTTTTCGGGTGCCATGTTGCATTTGCAGAGCTCCAGAGATATCCATACAGTTGAAACCCCCAAGAAGTGACTCCATTTTAAAAACTACACCCCTTCAGGCATTCATCTAGATGTGTAGAGAGCATTTTGAACCCACATGTATTGTGTCAGATTGTGCAGATTGAGATTTGCAAATTTCTACACATATATGCCATTACAGCGTCCGATATATTCTGCCCAGCATGTGCCACTGGTGATAGACACCCCATAAATTGTAATATGGGTTCTCCTGGGTACGGCAATACCCTACATGTGGCTGTCATCTGTCAGGGTACTGTCAAAAAGCATAGTTAGGTATAGCATCAGGGAATTTAGCTTCAGGAATCAGTCACCAGAGTTAGTTTTAGAGTTTGGATTCCACGGCACACGGCAGGGCTCAGAAGGGAAGGACCACCATTTGGCCTACTTTAGATTTTCTGGTGCAAAGTCATGTATGCAGAAGCCCCAGAGGTACCAGTATAGTTGAAACCCCCGAGAAGTGAACCCATTTTAAAAACGACACCCCTTATGCACTTCAGATTCAAATTCCACGCAGTTGCCATGAGATCCCAACAGCAAGTTGTAGTCCACTGTATACAGCACTCAATATTCTGTTTTTGGGACTTTGGATATGTAATACAGCCTATAACTAGATGATAGACTGGAACGGGAGCCACAATAATTTATATTTTGCCTTCTGTTTTTGAGTCTGTCCTTCTGCCAGCAGGAGAAATTCTGAAAATCATCTGAATGAGTAAATGACCGCAAAATAGGAAAAATGCTTCAAAGTGCCGTGTAGTAATGGAGGCCATCATGGTTTTTACTATATCCTAATCAACATGAAGAATTGTTTGTAAATTACCCATTCTATCAGTCAGGAAGTACATAGGGGAAGAAGTAATGACAGTGACAGGATTACTAAGAACACGATATGCTGAGAATTAAAACCTTGTTGTTTTTTCCACATACTGAAGACACGGGAATGCAGTAAGATAAACAGAGTTTATCTCCGACATGAAAGTTATTTTCTAATATATTGTGCACATTTTTATTTCAATGTCATAAATTTAGGAGGATAACAGATATGAAGGACCAACATTGGCACAAGCTATTGAGCTATTTGGAGGCAGACGCTGGAGTGCAAGAAATACTAGCACGGGAACACTAACCAAAAGCACTGAGAAACCCAATGTGCAGCGCAACAATACTCTGGGGATCAATGCAGCCAAGAAAAAGAAGAAAGTACTTATGAGGGTAGAACATTATGCGGTTTCATCCTATTAGCATTGCTGCATTGCTGTGCTCTGTTTCTCTTCAAATCTTCCATTTATGTTTTCATTATTGCAGCAAATAATTATTTTTATAGGCTATAATATTTGTTTATTGCTCATACACTAAACCCAGTCAATAGTTTTCAAGATTACAATTTATAATCGTATTTACTATAGCAACACAATATTGATTATGTCTCTATGTCTGCAAATGGCATACAGTGAAAATGGTATTACATTAATAACTTCACTGGACTATTACTAATGTCATGTTCTAAGTCATGACTTACATTATAGTAAGGTAAATGGCACTTCTCTGAAGAATATAGCCTACATTGTTTCAGAAACTCCTATCTATCTATCTATCTATCTATCTATCTATCTATCTATATTTTTACTTTTCGTCTCCTGTGTGTAGAGAAAATAGTATCTGACAATACATTTAGATATCCACTAGTCACTATATCCATGGAGTCCAAAGATATCCATCTTCAGGAACTTTCTAGAATCTGCTTCCAGGCTGATATCACTAAAACGTAATAGGGGAGATTTATTAAGACTGGCGTTTCATACGCCAGTCTTAATAGGAAACAAGCTGGAGTAAGTTGTAACAAATTTATGAGGAGTCGCACACCACTTAAAAAATTTGTTGCATCTTCGGCTATCCATACGCCAATGAGTGAAACCTACACCAGTCCGGAGCTGGCGTAAATTTCCTCTATATTTTGCGTTCATTTTTTACACTTTTGAGGAAACTGGTGTAGAAAAGGTGATAAATTCCCCCTCAATATACTTGACCCATATTGAAGTTTACATTTTTAATTTTCTTTAATTTTCAACTGGCCAGGGCAGTGTTTTATCCTCCACAGATTTGGTAAGGGTGGGGCAAATATTCAGGCTGTTATTAACTTATTAGATTTAAAACTTAGTGTGTGGACTCCGTTAGGAGGAATGATTTCTGAATCTTTTACCAGGGTGAAAGTGGAGATGCTACTGATGATGAGATGGCAACAAGAAAAAGTAAAAGCTGCAAAGAAAGTAGGAGTGGTTCAGATCCACCGGAAATTGATGAGCAGGAAGAGCAAGGTCTGAAATCGGAATTTGTGGTTATTTTGTAGGCTGAATACCCTGTCGAGGACAGTTTATATTTTTATATTATTAGTTTACATTAGTTTCATTTCACACGTTTAAAACCTTTTATATATATATATATTCATTTATTTATTTATTTAGAGAGCTTAAAAAGTAAAGTAAGAGGTTTTTTTTTCTTAAAGGGTAATTAAACTTTCAACAAGCTTCTAACATGTCATAGTAACATGTCAGAAGTTTTTATCAATTGGGTCCAAGCACTGAGAACCCAACCCGTCGCTAATATGAAGCGTCAGAAGCCGATGAAATGGTGTACGGGCCCATATACTTTATATTGAGTCTGTACACCGTTACATCGGCTTTCCGAGAAAAGCAGATCGGAAACCAATCGGCTCAGCGCTCGCCCCAGTTCACTATGACATGTCAGAAGTTTGTTGAAAGTTTAGTTACCCTTTAATGGGCAAACTTTCATTGAGACAGTCGCCCCACTATTAGTCCTACAGTTGCAGGAGACTTATAATTTTGATGAAGATGGTTGATAGTAAGGAAGTGCCGGGAAATTACCTGCACAGTAAATACTATGAATGACATACATACATTTTACTATACATTATATGAAATAATGCTGGGGGGAAATAGAAGTACTGGTTAAGAACAAGCGAAGAAGCACTCGGAACCAAGCCGCAGCTGCGAAATACATCCTTAGGTTGTATATAAGAAGTAACATTTTTGATTACAGTAAATCGCCTGTCACACGAGTCTGTATTAAAGATGTAGGAGAGTTGCAAAGGGCTGAAAGGAAGCAACTAGATTGAAAAATGGGGTGGAAGTTGACCCTCCTATCCCTTTAACCCCTTTTTCTTTAAAGAGGCTGATCTTAAAGGGAACCCGTCACCAGCATTTCACCTATTGAACTCTATTCACCCTTCGCTGGCTGCTGCTGTCAAAAGTTCATTGGCGTTATCCCCTTTCCTAAACTCCTCCTTTAACTGTAAATAACGGTCTGCAAACATTTTGCGCCTTATATGGTAATAATCTGGCAGTCTCGATCGTTCCTCTTATGCTGGCCCACTCTGAAAGCTGTCAATCAAAAGTAATCTGTCAATCAAAAGTAAGGAGGCGGGGTTAACTCGGAAATGCTTGAGGACTGAAGATATGACTCTTTTCAAATGAAGACATGACTCCTTTATGCTCATTAGCATACATGCGGGAACACTAAAAAAGGGTATACTAAAGTTACAGAGCCGACTTAGAAGATAATTATAGGTTACATAAAAATGATTTTTCCTACACTTCCACCAGGTATTGCTGGTTTAATAGGTGAAATGCTGGTGAAGGGGTTCCCTTTAATTCGATTTTGTCAATATGTGATCTTTTATGCACTGTAAGTGTAATTTGTGTCATTAATTTAAATTACTTTGATTTTCATGTTTTCTTTTATTATTTTGTTATTGACAGATCAGAGTACTGTAGCTTCTTTTTCTTCCTCTCACACCCTACCATCAAGAAGAGCTCATTCGGTGTCTGCTTCTGGATCTCCAAATTTAGTCCCTGTGTCAACAACACCTATCAGACCGGCATCCTCACCTGTTTTGTCCAATTCCAACAAACCCCCATCTGCGTAGGTTTTATCGCCTTAATTCACCCTTTTCTAGCAGAATGGTGGAAAATAACTGCATTGTGTTTTATACTGTGCTCCTATTTATGATATAAAATGGACTTTTCTAGCTCATTGGTTGTAAATCACTTACATTTCTTCAATAGCTGTAAAATCATCACAGGATTTTTGTTTAAACCCCTTCTTGGCAGTAAATTGTTTTACCTTGCGTCTGGTTAATGGTTCTGCCAAAAGTCACGTTGAGTTGTATACTTTAAATCATAAATCAAAGAATTAAACTTCATTAAAGTGTTTAAATTTACTGGAAAATAGTTTAAATGCATAAATTGGCACACGTTGCTCTGCAGTAAAATGAACATCATTCTTTTCCATTTTTTTTCTAGCACATGGAGCAGTTCAAGTTGGCATGGAAGAGTTAAGGGTGGGATGAAAGGCTTTCAATCATTTATGGTTTCTGATAGCAACATGAACTTTGTGGAGTTTGTAGAACTTTTCAAATCTTTCAGGTAAGATTATAAACGGACCTGATTATAAATGCAGTGAGAGTGATGAGGAGCGCACATTTTAATCATAGTTTTCTGTGTTTTCAGCGTACGAAGCCGCAAAGACCTCAAAGACATTTTTGATATTTATGCCGTTGCTTGCAGCCGTTTGGGTTCTGAGTCCATTCCTCTTTACACTAATTTGACAATTGATGATCATGTCAGCGGCGTTCAGCCAGATTTAGGTTTGTATGTGACAGACTTTCAAAATACTACATTTAAAGAGGTTGTCCAATCACAAAAAATGTATGGCCTATCCTTCAGATAGGCCATCAATATCTGAACGGTCGGGATCCTACTCCCGGCATCCCCACGATCAGCTGTTTTGAAGGGGCCGCAGCACTCGTACGAGCGCTGCTTCCCCTTTATTTCCTTTTACTACTCACAGTGTGAATCGCTGACACACTTGTAGCGGTGGTTCCCAAGACTACAGCCTTCTCCCATTCACTTTAAAAGCTGTAATAGTGTAATATTGTGAACCGCCGCTACAAGTGTTTTGGTGATTCAGAGTGTGAGCAGTAAAGGAAATGAAGGGGAAGCAGCGTTTATATGAGCGCTGCGGCCCCTTCAAAACAGCTGATCGGCGGGGGTGCCGGGAGTTGAACCCCGACCGATCAGATATTGATGGCCTATCCTGAGGATAGGCCATCAATTTTTTGGGGACTAGACGACCCCTTTAACAGATACTCGGAGTTTACGCATAAAAAAACTGTTACGACCACAACATGCTTGCTCTCAAGATAAATTGGGGACTTATTTTAGGTTCTGTTCGTAAAGCATAATAAAGCATTTACTGTTTGACCATAACCAGTTGCATATATAAGATACGGTCCCACAGCAAAGACCAAAATCGGCCACCATTATGGTGCTGGGTAATGTCCTCCAGGACAGAAGGGCCTAATGTTTCTTTCCCCTTCCTCGCCTTTTCCATGACCTTTGGGCCAATTCCCATCTCCTTGTCTGTTAACAATACATTTCCTCTGGAGAGGGAAGCCCTGCACAGTAGCAAAGGGGACGGGACTAACCACAACTGAGCTCTCCCAGTGCCTTCAGATCAATCACTAATTGTGACAGTAATATGTCTGATGATAACTAATGGATGTAAAGTATTTTCAGATTGTGTGTTCTCAAAAGAATGAGGTTTTGAGCCATATAAAAAGGAGTTGGCATACTGTGAGGGGCTTATTGTTTTGTATTTTTAGATTTTATTTTTCAAAGTTTATTTGTGCACAGACGGTTATTTTGTATTTGTTTGTTTTTTTACTTTCTAGATTTATTGACCAGGAATGTGTCAGACTTAGGTTTATTCATTCGGAGTAGGCAACAGTTGTCTGAAAATCAGAGGCAAATTTCCGATGCTATTGCTGCTGCCAGCATAGTGACCAATGGCACTGGAGTAGAAAGCACTTCCCTTGGAATATTTGGGATGGGAATACTGCAGTTTAATGATTTCTTGGTCAATTGCCAAGGTGAACACTACAGTTACGATGAAGTCCTCAGCATTATTCAGGTTAGACTTTTTTTTGCAGTACAAACGTGTATATTTTGGAGAGTTGATGGAAATTGAATATTTATGCATACAGTTTGTGTTACATTTGTTTCTGTAAAACTTTATTCTTCATATAGGTATTCTAATCAACTCTGCTGTCAAATATCCCCCACATTTATTAAAAAATATGTACGGTAGTGTTAAAAAAAAATAGCAGTGAGTTTAAAAAACCAAATAAAGTGCAAAATCATTATAACTTTTATTTGCCTAAATGCAAATGCACTGAATGCACATAAATGGAAAAAATGTTTCAGATTTCACTTTACTGAGCTAATACTTAGTGGCATAACCATTGTTTTTGAGAAATGCTTGATATCTGTGTTGCATGGAGTCGACAAACTTCTGCTACCTCTGACAGGTATCCAGTCCAGGAAGATTAGACGACTGTAATGGCAGGGGGTAGGGAGACGGACAAGTGAGCCCTAATCTACCCGCCACTCTGTCCCTGCCTACTTGCAACGACCCGCCCTAGGCGATGGGGTACAACTGGGCGGCGGTCCCTGCGCTCAGTAAGTGCACGACAAACACGACAAACATACAAAGGAACACAAGCAAGAAAAAGGGGCCGTTGCCCACGGCAACACCGTGAGCAACCAGAGTGGTGAACGAGCCGAGTCAAGCCAGGAGTGTGCGAGGTACAAAACGAAAAGCAGAAGAGTAGTCGGTAAGCCAGGGTCTGTATGGAGCAGGATCAAAAAATAGCAGGAGCTGTAGCTGGGCCAGGAAACCACAAGGAAAGAATCACAAGCACCGAGGGACAGGAAGGGCAGGCTTAAATAGACCGAGGGCGGGAGCTAGCTGAGTCTGGCCAGGTTACGATAGGTTCTCCCACTCCTAAGCCTGCCAGCCTGAATGGTGGAAGATGGAGTCAGTCTCAGGGATGTATTTTCAGGTGCTGACTGATTAGTTCTGGGAGTTAACCCCGAAGCTGTGCCTGGCAGATCCTTTACAACGACATTCTGTCTGCGGCCACTAGACCAAAAAAAAACAATTTTGGTTTCATCAGTCCACAAAATGTTGCGCCATTTCTCTTTGGGCCAGTCAGTGTATTCCTTGGCAAATTTTAACCTATTCGGGACATGTCTTTTTTTCAACAACTGGACTTTTCGAGGAGTTCTTGCTGGTAACTTGGCTTCACTTAATGGCCTTTCACTGGTATCTTCACATCTTCTTTGATCTTTCTGGAGGTGATCATTGGCTGAGTCTTTGTCATTTTGGCTATTCTTCGATCCATTCGCACAGTAGTACCCGCTTCCTTCTGGGTCTTTCAGGTTTTAGTTGCCACTTCAAGGCATTTGAGATCATTTTAGCTGAGCAGCCTATAATTTGCTGCACTTCTCTAGGTGTTTTTCCCACTCCAATCAACTTTTTAATCAAAGTAAGTTTTTCATCAGAACTATGTCTGGAACGACTCATTTTCCCCAGTATTTCAGATGGAAATTCACGATAAACACGTGCAACGTTTGCCACCCTCCTACCTTACATAAGGGCCAAAATTGACACCTGTTACTCCACAGAATGAATGACTTCGCCGATTTAACTCCTCACTGCTATTATTTTGAACAAGCCCCTTTCAATAATGATTCAATTCCTCAGAATAAGCGGCATGCATGTCCTGATTGTTGGCTCAGTTTTTTTCTACTACACTACACTTACACGTAAATAATTTGCTGTGTAGAAATATCACTCCTACCAAAAACATTGATTTATCAGGTTAATAATGTTGGACTGCTATTTTTTTGAACACTACTGTAACATGTCATCTTCATTCTTGATATTTGCAATTTCAAATTCTAAGCATGGGGTCATTAATATATACATTTTAATATGTGGATATTTATGTCTTTTTGATATACTGTAGCTTGAATATGAAACATTTTTAACTATACGTTCATGGTTTTTTGTTTTGTTTGTTTTTTTTTCTCTTAAGAAATTTGAGCCAAACATTAGCATGCGGCAGCAAGGACTCATGTCATTTGAAGGGTTTGCAAGGTATCCAATATGATGATTTTTTTCTTCACAACAGTTTTGTGTTTGTTTTTTTTAACATACGTTATACTAATACATTTTCCAGCAGCTGTTTCTAAAAAAAATTTTGTTTTGTTTTCCATATCTGGAAGAGTTTCTTCCTTTTATATGTTGGTTTTTAAAGTTATTTAATCCCATGTTGGTATATCTCCTTGTAGCCCCACTTATGCCACCTTCCCCTCCCTAAAAAAAAAAAAAAAAAAAAGATATTTACCTGAGAAGTGCTGGTGGTTTGCCATCAATAAATATCTCCAGCTCTATCTGTTGCAAAGCAATACCACAAGCAATGTTTTGGGGCTACCTAGAAAACTATATATATAGTGTTTTGGGGTTCTTTTTAAGCAGGTATTATACCTCATTTATTATTTTGTATTCCCTTTCAGGTGTTCTGTAATGCATCCAAGTTCTAAACTGTCATTTCTATACTAGTTGTTTCTCATTGCACAGTAACTCTTGAAACATGCAACCTTCGTTTTATATCAAACCATGCGTTACCTAGATTATATATTATATATATATATATTATGTAAGCATCAGCCACACGCCATTATTGTTCTGCTGATATTTCTACATATTTTAGGTATCTGATGGATAAAGACAACTTTGCATCCAGGAACGATGAGTCACAGATCAATGTAGATGACCTGCACTTTCCCCTGTCATATTATTTCATTGAATCGTCTCACAATACATACCTTACTAGTCATCAGCTGAAAGGTGAATCCTCTGTGGAGCTCTACAGTCAGGTATGAGATCTGGAAAATATTTATGTCTATTGAATATGATGCAATCATTTTAAGATTGCCTATGATGGATTACTTACTCAGTGAGGTACCTGTAGTAAAACAGTGACGGTTCCTTGTTGTGTTTTCTAAGTAATCCGCTATTAAAGTTTCTTACTTCACAATACTTTGTTCTTCACAGGGTCTGGTCTGTTTCTTATTTTTTGTTTGTATTTTGTCTCTATAATTTTTTGTTCACATTATTTTGCACTTACCATGCAGTTGATATGCAATTATATGTCTAATGTGTTTTGATTGGTCATATTTTTACATTATAGCTGCATTTTTTTCATCACTTGTTAATCAGTTTCTAGGGTATTTGGTCTGGTACATTGTTGTATACAAATAGTAGTAAATATTATTCGTTGCATTAAAATAGACACAATGCCATTTCACGTCTCACATTTGAAGGTTTAGTTAAAGAGGCTCTGTCACCACACTATAAGTGCCCTATCTCCTACATAAGGAGATGGGCGCTGTAATGTAGGTGACAGTAATGCTTTTTATTTAGAAAAACAATCTATTTGAAACCACTTTATGAGCGATTTTTAGCTTTATGCTAATGAGTTTCTTAATGCCCAAGTGGGCGAGTTTTTACGTTAGACCAAGTGGGCGTTGTACAGAGGAGTGTATGACGCTGACCAATCAGTGACCAATCAGCGTCATACACTTCTCTCCATTCATTTACACTGCACTAGCGATATAGTTATATCGTTATGTGCAGCCACATACACAAACACTAACATTACTGCAGTATCCTGATAATGAATATACATCACTACCAGCCTGGACGTGATGTTTATTCAGAATCCTGACACTTCTGAATCTTTTCTGTGAGATTCCAGCAAGGCAAACGTAATCTCGTTTGAAATGACAGGTTACATCGTAATCTCGCAATATATCTCCTTATATAGGCGATAGGGCACTTATAATGTGGTGACAGAGCCTCTTTAAAGATGGAGGTCTGATAAGGCTTGTATGATGACATCAAACTTACTGGTATAAGGGTTACCTTTAAATCCCATTTACAGTTGAACTCTGGCTGCAGTGAAGTGCATGTCCACTACGAATGTGCCAAATAGCACACAGCTGGCGTCTATGCAACCTTAGTAAGCCCCCCATTTTAAAATAATATAAAAAGTCCCTATTCTACCGACCATCTCAATACCCCTTAATGTTGAATGGCACATCAATCGGAGCACTTTTGCTTATTACGATGTCTCACTCTGGATTGCTTTTCCCACTTAGGACAAAACGAATAGTGTATCCACAAATCCTACGTTACTATTCATGGATGTTTTGTGGATTACTGATGTGGATTTGAATAATCTGGATACTGTATACAGTGGGGCCTAATGTGTAACTATTATCATAGTTGTGCTGTGTATTTTTTCACATTTTTTGGAAGAGTTGAGATCTGCCACCCTCTGTCTAGACTACGCATATCTATTTAGACTATGAAATGCAATTTGACACATAGTATCATTGGACTGAATTTACTTCCTGCTTTTACGGAATTTAATCATTAAAAAAATATTTAATTTGATTAAATAAGATTATTTTTTTTATTGATCTTTGATATTATACAGCTGAATCCCTTTATAAATGCTGAGCACAATGTGGTGCTGTTTTTCGGCCGGAATTCCCTGCGGTGCACAGGGTGGATACGGTGTGTGCTTTTACGCAGCGTATCCGCCCTGTGTGAACATAGCCTTACGGTCATATGGTTTCCTGTCTCCATCTGCTGCACCTGTCAACCATTTCTTCTGGCATAGCATATACTCGCATCCAGAATATTGTTTTCATTTTTACCTTCCAGTTTTGTGTAAGGGAGAAAATTGCTCATTCATGGCGTGTTTCATGACCTATTAATGTAAATTGAAAGTTTCCCATAGGAAACTGAGCTTTCACATGCCTGCAAGGTTGACAATTTGAATAGAACTCTCAGGCTTTGAATTGATATATATGCATAATAAAACATATTCTGATAATAAGAAATGTAAGCGACTCTGTTTTACAAAGTTAAAATAACTATTTTAGGTTCTTCTACAAGGCTGCAGAAGTGTTGAATTAGATTGCTGGGATGGAGATGATGGCATGCCTATTATTTATCATGGTCACACACTTACAACTAAAATCCCCTTTAAGGTAAGATCATATGTCAGTGCACAATGACGTTTTTCAGGTTGGGGTTGTTTATTGTCATTTTCTTTTTCCTGGCAATCAGAAGCATTTTTTTTTCCAGATTCTTCATAAGTAATTTTTTTTTTCTTATGTAATTACTTTATATTCAGGATATATTTTTGCCATTTATTACCCAGCCTATAGGAAGCTATAGCTTACACTAATATTTATGTAAGCCCTATGGTAATATTAAGTAAACTGACAAATAGTGCTCTAGTGGTAGTCTGGTATAGCTCTGAACCTGATGAAATCCCTGGTAATCAAGCGTTGGGCATTATTCCAGATTGCCAATGGTCTGGCACTGCTGATACCAGGGCAGTGCACAGTGGAAAAGCCAGGATGTCCACTATTATTTTTACATGTGTAGTGTAAGGTTTGCTCAAACTAGCGCTGTGACTTCAGCAACGGGGTACAAAGACTGAGTTTTGGTACTCTGGCATGTTTAATGTCCTTGTGTTTTGCAATATGCAATTCACGTGGACTAAAGTTGACTTTATATTATAACCTCTTTTTTTTTTTCCTTTATAGGATGTTATAGAGGCTGTTGATCGCAATGCATTCATGAACTCTGACATGCCAATTGTACTATCCATAGAGAATCACTGTTCTTTACCGCAACAACGCAAGATGGCTGACATATTTAAGGTGATCATACATTATATTTGTCCCCTTTCTTTTGTGTGTAAGGTGCATGATTTTCACTAAAAAGAAAAATCTATTTTAGACTGTATTTGGAGAAAAGCTGGTAACAAAGTTCCTGTTTGAGAGTGACTTTTCCGATGATCCAATGCTGCCTTCTCCATGGCAACTAAGAAGAAAAGTGCTATTGAAAAACAAGAAACTTAAAGCACATCACACGCCTGTGGATATTCTAAAACAGAAGGTCAGTTCTTGCTTGGTGGCAAGCTGCAAAAGAGTAACTAAGGTTACTGTCGAGATATTTTACATTGTTTTTCATATAACATAAAGCATACCTAACTTTTTATGTGACTTTTTAGAGTACGCTGTCATATGTGTGTACATCAGGAATAACATAATATCTGGCCGTTATATGATTTGAATGCTGCATTTTTTAGCAGTTTTCCCCTCTGAATGCTCTATCTCTTATTCTCAGTTTTTTCTGAGCTAGAGGGTGGAGCCTAACTATTATTATGTGTTCTACACTTAACACAGAGAAGAGGAGAATCCTGCTCTCCTGTCTCTATCACATATATACAGAAGCATCAGCAACATGGAAAGATTATACAGCAGTAATGAGCAGTGTAGCTGTGAACCCAGCACTGGGATGAGACAGAACACTTACTAGATTCTGCTACTTGTCTCTCACTCTGCTACTGCTCCCTCCTCCACCTCTACTGTCCATAGACTTCTATGAACAGCTGTGACATGATCCCGTAGTCAAGAGAAGATGGAAAAAGCAGTATATTCAGAGTAAGTGAACAGTTACGGGGGAGGAGCCTGATAGGTGGAGACAGTGATTTTTCTTTAATAAGATATATGAAGTTTTTTATATTCGCTTATACTATCAATTTATGAAAATTTGTTGCTAGTGTCCATTCAAAGAGGCTCTGTCACCAGTTTATAAGTGCCCTATCTCCTACCTTATCTAATAGGCACGTTAATGTAGATAACTACTGTTTTCTGAGTCTCTTTCCGGAGCAATGGATCGCCTCCAGCTGTGCCAGGATGTTTATCCGAATCTGCAGAGGCTGGAAGCGATGTCTGTTTAGTCTTCCATCGCTCTGGTGAAGGACTCGCGGGATGAAGTGACGTCCCAGCGTGATCTCGTGAGATCACGCTGTGCTGTGGATCAAGCTGGGCTGGAATGAAGAGAAGTGTATGACGCTGATTGGTCAGCATCATACACTTTTCTTTACAATGCCCACTTGGTGAAAAGTTAAAAAAAAGCCCCGATGGGCATTAAGAACAAATTTGCATAAACCTTAAAATGTTCATAACTTGGTCAAATATCAACGTTTTAAAAAAAAGTTGTAAACTGGTGACACAGCCTCTTTAAGTAATGTGGAGGTTCCATATTAGTGAATCAGAACTCTTGCAGTCTGTGTACAGTAGTTTTATTTTGATAAAGTGGAAATGGGAATCTAACTTGGCATGGGCCGGCAATAGAGAGCCAAGAGTGAGAAGAACAACTGGGTAATGGATTTTAAGAATGAATATAAAGTAAAGGCACATATAAAAGGGTCATATTTTCAATGTGTTCTGTCTATATACTGTATATTTTTTTTCTCCCCAAAAAATGGCCGCGGATCCTATCAAAGGAGCATACAAAAAATATTTTCCTTTTGATTTTCCTTCTTCCCTTCTGTTCTTGGTAAGGAATAAGTGAATGTAACACGAACCAAAATTATAGTTCTGTAAATGCACTCAAATTTAATGCAACAAAGTTAAAGGTGTTGGACCATTTGGACAACTCCATTCTTAGAATAATGCCACCCCTGTGATCAATTGATGGCTGCAGGTCCAACTTCTACTCGTATGGCCGCTCATTTCCCCTAAAGGGACATCATTTTTAAGGGAAAAGAGGAAGAAGTTAGAAACGTTGGGAGTAAGAAAATAGAGGGAGGGGTAGTGGACTGGAAGGTACAATAGGGGGGAACGTGCGTTTATTTTGATAAGGTGGCACATAATGAAATAGTTGATTGCTGTATTGGCTGTCTCTGCCAGATATTAGGATTTGTGATTTTGATCATTCAAACACATTATACATTTAACAGTATACCTTAAATCAAACAATATATACTTTCTAACTCTATCGCATATTTGATGTGATGCCAGATAGATATTTTAAATATTTATAGCACTATTTATGTTGCTTACAGTACGGGGACATAGTTGAAGATGCCATTAAACTACTTGAATAGTCCTGTGTATAAATATTGAAAGAATATATTTTTTTTATTTTCTCCTTGATACTTAAAAGGGGTTATGTGGGGACCGAAAATTATTTGCAGTGCACTCACTTCACTATGTGAGTACACTCGCTAATATTCATTCCGTTCCCCCGCCGCGGTGATTATGAGATTTTGACAGGCCCTGCTGTGCTCTATGTACAAGCAGTAGTAGTAGTACAGCAGGGCCGGTCACATGACGAAGAGTCGTGTTGTCATGAAGAGACTGTGCCACTAGACTTCCGGTCCCCCGCCAGCGCTAAAAAAATCTATTAAAACCTCATAATCAGCGTGACGGGGGACCAGAATGTATATTATTGAGTGTACTTACATACTGCAGTGAGTACACTGATAATAATTTTTGGTCCCCACATAACCCCTTTAAGACATATCTTTAAAAGATAAGATGTGTGAGTTTTATAGATACTAAATTAAAAAGCTAATTTTGTGGCTTATTTTCATCACACAGACATACATATTTCTTGTTGGACTCTTTTCTTTTTAGGCACATCAGCTTGCCAACATGCAGCAACAAGCCACCAATGGTAGCCAAATGATGAATACCAGTACCAACAATGAAGAGGAAGATGACGATGAAGATGACTATGATTATGACTATGAATCTCTTTCGGATGGTAAGCATTTGTACTTCTACTTCTTTATAGTGCTTAATTTGGAGGATACCTTTACCTTCCATAGACCTTTTCCCAGGTATTTTTGTGCTTACCAATCCAGGTGACACATAAATAGACATCATATGCTTGTAATTGACATGGTTTGCCCTGTAACTCATAGTCCACATCCATCATAATGGCTGTCGACTTCGGCACATAGAATTTTTCTAAGCATCCTGTAAAAATTTTTCTAAACTCTTTAACGACTCACTTGACAAAATAGGCACTTTTTAAAAAAATATACATCATCAATACGTCGTATCAATGCTTCTAATATCCAGGCTTTTCTACTGGGAGTTTATTACTTTATAACTAAGCTGTTTAATGGTTGATTTTTATGAACAAATCCACGTTATTTTGTTTATTATTAACCATCAAAAACTAGTAGTAGTCATTTATATCCACACTACTTTTACGTGATTTTTTTCCCTACTCTTTTCTTTTGAACTGCGACACAAGGTGGGAAAATGTACACAACCCGTATGAAGGTCGCATCACACTATTTGAGTTACAGAACGCACTTGCGAGCTTACAGCTTAAGTTGTCATCTAACACTGGCATTAAACCTGCTTGCTGTCAAGCAATATAAACCTGTAATATAAATGTGTGTGAGTGTTACTGCATTCTGAATCTGATACTCTTCTCTTTATAAGCTTGAGTTATAGATGATTATTTGATTGCATTGATTTATTACTAATATACTAATGGGCCTGCATGGATCCCCTCCTCTTCTAGTGTATACTTCCATATTACATATTTAATCAGTAGCATCTTTATTTCTTATTTTTTTCTGTATAATATTCAATGATAATTGCTGGTATTGCCTGTTAATTCAACATTTCCTTTTCTGATTGCCTGTTTGACTCTCTTCCTGTAGCTGATGGCCTTAATGCTTCCCCTGCGCCTAACAGCCAGGAAGGTAAAAGCCATGTGAATGGATGTTCTAACTGCATGGATTTATACAACTCCTCTTGTGTTAATTAACCAAGTGCTCAGTTTACAGAAAGCTTTGTGTGTACGTGTTCACAGTGTTAGTGATCATTATTCTTTTTATACATAATGCATTTTGCAGTGTATGCTTTGCTACACAGTGTGGCTACCACAATATCTTCTGGATGTGGTCACTATGTTTTGCTCGCACAATGCATGCTATATTTATAGTCAAATATATACTGCCTTACAATAAATGGATTTATCAAGTTTAACTTCCTAAGTTGTTGTGCTTTGCTGTAGGAATCTTCGTTAATAGACATTCCCATAGATTTTTTTTCCCCAATTTCCAAGTATCAAGCTCCTAATAAATAAATAAATAAATATACATACATACATACACACACACACACACACACACACACACACACACACTATATTTAGATGCTTGATTTAATCAAGTCGACCATATGTGTTATTTAAGGGTCAATGCTGGTAAAGTGTACCTCCAGTGAATTACAAAAGAAACACTTTATAGTTCTCTTCAATCCTTATGTGCATTACCTTTGTGGAGCCTTTCCATTCCTTTTTTCGGAGCTCCCTAACAGGAAGTTTTCATAATTGTCTGCCATGTTAAAGATACAATGCAACTGCAACTCGGTCACAGTCCCTGTTTCTACAAACCTGTTCACGCACAATACACTTGCCACTCCTCCCCTCACCCCTGTAAGGCCTCATGCACAGGACTGTAGTGGTGTGCATGGCTGTGATTCGCGGCTCATGTCACCCTAATTTCTATGAGCCTGGACCGCAAAACACGGGCATAATAAGACATGTCCGTTATTTTTGCGGTCCAGGCTCCTGGGCAATGCACGGACCATGGAAACCACGGTCGTGTGCATGGGCCCATTGAAATGAAATTGGGCCGCAATTCACCGGCAGATTTGCGGGTGAATTGCTGCCGCAAAAATACGTTTGTGTGAATGGGGCCTTAGTGCACTACTACGACATTGCCTGAATCAGTGCACAGGCTGCTGTTATCACAGGGCTTTATTAGCAAGTTCCCTCTACAGACACACTAACAGCTTGTAAATGAAGTGCATAAAGCTAATAAACTGCATAGAGCACTCCATTTTGAATGTACACACTGAGGTGGATGTCTGAAGAGATTTTAAGTGGATCGCTGGAGATACTTTAAATACCAGACAAAACATGTGTATGGAAATCTTTACTTGCAAGCAGGCAGTCATAGACTCCTTCATTACTTCGTGAACTATAGCTGTCAGCCTCCTGTATGCAGATATGTCAAAGCCTTGCAGACTGCCTTTTTATATGTTCTATGTAGATTGCCTTATCTGTACACCATCAGACTGTCTGGTGCTTTAAATAGAATCTGTCAATAGTTTATTAATGCCCTATCTCCTAACTAATCTAATAGGCGCTATGGTGCTGATAATTACAGTGTAATTTTTTTTCAAAAAACATTTATGATTTGCCCAGCAACACAGTGATCATATAGTATACAGCTTCCATTCCCGACTGTGTTTTCAACTGGTGATACCTCCGGCCGTTTCACAGCTAGAACTGGTGTCCTATAAAAGATTAGAATCTCATCTGTCATATGCCACCAGAACCACTGTTCTAGGTGGTCCACAGCCGGGGATATGGCTATTTGAAGTGATCTCCCTTCCCTCCAGCCTCAGTCTCTCACACTGTGTGCAGCAGCTTCATGCTGATTGGACAGCGTCAGAGGCTGTGCGGTAGCTCCACCTCAGGGGAATCGCTGGTGTTGACACCCGATTGTCTAGTATAGCCTCATTATATTATTTAGAAAAAAGCTCATAACTTTTAAAATAATAAACTTTTTGGGACACAATTTTTACTAGCATTGTCAGTGTAACAGCGCTTATTAGATTACCTAAGAGTTTGTGCATTACTAAATTAGTGACGGATCCTCTTTAATGTCAATCAACCAATTAATATCATTTGAAAAGATAGGTGTCTGGTCAATGCTTGCTTTATATACATGTTCCCATGTGTGACCCCCTGTTTGAGTTCAGAAATGAGGCAGCATATAATAGCTGCAATGTAATGATGGCTAGAGTACGTTGGTGTTGCCCCTCTCACCTGCATATTGATCTCATTGCAGATAATATACTCGATGATCGTCCTGAAACAAAACCATGTAATGATAAACTGCAGTTTGAATATAACGAGGAAGCTCCTAAGAGAATCAAGAAGACTGATGGCAGCATCATTGGCAACAAAGGAAAGGTAGTTGTTTCTATCTGAATTAGTAATGCTGGGTTCATATGGTGCATTTTGTTGTGTTGGTAGATAAACTCCCATGTCTCTCAATGGGAGTTCATCAACAACAACAAAAAAAAAAAGAAGCTAAAAACACAACAAAAATGCACTATGTGAACGCTTCCTAAGGGCTCATTCAGAAGAGCGTAAAACTCGTCCGTGTGCTGTGTATGAAAATCACGCGCAGTACACGGACCCATTGATTTCAATGGGGCCATTCACACATGCGGGAGTTTTCACACCGCGTCTGTCCGTTGCGTGAAATTCACTGCATGTCCTGTGCGTTTTTCACGCACCTATGCGCCCATTGAAGTCAATATGTGCGTGAAAATCACGCACAGCACATGGATGCAAATCTGTGTGCTGTGCATGATTTGCGCATCAATTCCATTGAAAAAAATAATTTGCTTTTTGAGTACGTGAAAAACACATGCCACTCGCAAAGCACAGATGCAATAACGCAACGCACACAGACCAGATTTACACGCGTACTTTACGCACGTAAATCTGTCACGCTCGTGTGAATTTAGCCTAAATGTAAATGGGATAAAAAAGGTAATTTACAAGCATTAGAAAAATAGCAGTCTGTATGTTCCCGCATCAGTGTAGACCATTTGTAGTTACAGGTGAGCTCAAGTGGACTCCTCCGGAGTAATACCATAAATGTTATCATTTGACATGAGGCATAGGTATATTTATTGTTTTGTACAGGTCTATGATATGGAACTGGATGAAGAGTTTTATCTCCCTCAAAACAAGAAAGAAAGTAGACAAATTGCCCCAGAACTATCAGACCTTATCATCTATTGCCAAGCTGTGAAGTTTCCTGGTAAGTTTAATAATCTGTCTTGTCGTTCCTTGGCAGGTTTTCTGCTGCCTGCAGTGTAGTTTGTCCCGCTCTTGGCCAAATCAATAAATATTTGCTCTGAAAATCTTCTTTTGAAGTGTTTAAAGCGTTGGACAATTAGTTTAGATTAGATTCACATTCCAAGTACAAATATTCATAAAAGATATCCAAAAGATTGTGTTTGTATAGACACACACATAAATACTATTTAACCCCTTGAAGACCAGACCAATTTGAGTTCTTTCATTTTCGTTTTTGCCTCCCCGTGTTCCAAAAGCCATAACTTTACTATTTCTTCGTCAACATAGCCATATGAGGTCTTGTTTTTTGCGGGACAAGTTGTAGTTTTTCATGGCACCATGTATTGTACCCCATAATGTACTGGTAATCTGGGAAAAAATATTTGTGGAGTGAAATGGGCAAAAAACAGAGATGACACCATTTTTTGGGGGGTTTTGTTTTAACGGCGTCCATCAGGCGGTAAAAACAACATATTCACCTTATTCTACAAGGTGATACGATTACGGCGATACCAAATGTATATGTTTTGTTTTATGTTTTACCACTTTTAAAAAAAGAAAACTATTTGCTGAAAAAAATAAATGTTTTGTGTCGCCGTATTCTGAGAGCCATAACTTTTTTATTTTTCCATCAATTTAGAGGTGTGAGGGCTTACATTTTGCGGGATAAGCTGTAGTTTTCACTGATACCATTTTGGGGTAAATGTGACTTTTTGATCACTTTTTGTCCCATTTTTTTGGAGAGCTAAGGTGAGCAAAAAAACGTATATTTTTATATATATATATTTTTTTTACGGAGTTCAACAACACCAAATTGTGATAATTCTGACTTTTACGGTTTTCGGCGGTACCAGTTATGTTAACTTTTCTTTTTTTAACATTGCTTTAGGGAGAAAATTAGAAAAGGTTTTTTTTTTTTTACTTTTCATGTTTTATTTTTTTTGGAACATTACAAAAATCTTTATTTAACTGTTTTTACTTTTTTTTAATCAGTCCCCCTAGGGGACTTGAAGCAGCGATCATTGGATCGCTTGCATGATATACTGCAATACTAAGGTATTCCAGTATATCGTGAGTCTGACAGTCTCCTTTGAAGCCCTGCCAGATCCCGTCTCGGGGGGAGCACAATGCCGTGTTCGAGGGGGGCGCCCCCCTGATTCTAACAATTTAAATGCTGCGGTTGCGATTGACCGCGGCATTTAAGTTGTTAAACGGGCGGAATCAGAGTGATCTTTGATTCCGCCCATTGCAGTGAGGTGTCGGCTGTATAACACAGCTGTCACCCGCTGAGTATGGAGTGAGCTCAGCTAATTAGCCCGCTCCATACTTCCCCTAAACGGCTGCTGCGTACCAGTACGTGACATGTCGTTAAGGGGTTAACTACTTCATGACCTTGATATATTTGCCCTTTTACCACCAGACACTATATACACACTTTTGCCACTTGTATATTGAATTTTGTACCAGGCTTGTTAAAGCATTCCCCTCCAGCCACTTTAGCTAATAACATCTGTTTTGGGAAAAGCTGGATAAAAACGAAGTATTACTGCAATTACAGATTGCTCAGCTTTTCAAGGCTTCTGAATAGCAAACCATTCACTACAGGTTATTTCACATTACTCAGATCAAAACAATAAAATGGTAGGCAACCCAGTATGTGGTCTCCTACTACATCTCCGAGTAAATGGCAGATCATTGATAATCCTTTAAAAATGAAAGATTGGCAGTCTGTGAAGTCTCTAAGATTCCAGATGGACTGCTCCTTGTGGTCTGATCAGTCTGGGAGAAGCATAATAGAAGAAAATATAGGAATATGCACACATTGCATGCTAGAAAGTGCAGTCACAGTGATAGCACCTCATAGTGGCGTGGAAATATAGAGCTGTGTCAGTTTGCAGTAGGCCCTGTTCACATACAGGAGCAGAACAAGGGAATGCCGGACGGAACTGTTCGGATGCACCAGCGATGGAACCCATTGACTCGAGGTGTCCGTTGATTTACCGCAAAAACAATAGTGCACTGCTATGGTTTCCCCTAAACAGGCCCTAAGTTCACCTGATGTTCTCCTTATTCATCAGTGAGATCAGTTCATACACAGATCAATACAATACAGTAATCGGGCAAACAAGCGTTATATAAATGCTCATTCCCGATCATTGCCATGTCAACTGATCGGATCTTTTATGCAGCCAATAAAATGGTTGCTGGTCGACTGTAAATCTCCCTGTTTAAATGGAAATGTGCTGCCGACATGATGTAAGTGCATGGGGACGGATGATCGTAGTAACAATCGATCGTCCCCAAACATTACCGATTATTGCTCCATGTGACTGGAGCAAACGATGTGCTGTATATCGACCTGTCCTAAAGGACCTTTATATGCATACTGCTGTGTACATTATGAATATAGTTTTTCTTTATAACTACAATAAAAAATGTATTCCATCTGATTTCAGTTCCAGGGCTATGACTTCGGTGTCTAGTGTAATAACTGGAACACTTCAAGATTGTTTTATGTGAATAGCCACATAAAAACATAAAAAAACAACACTTAAAAATAAATAAGTTCATAATATAAACTTGATTTTAATAATAGTTTTTCTTTTATAAAGAAACATTTCCTTTAAATACACTTTAAAAAGTTGATGTTTATTTAACAGTATTGAAGAGGGTCAAATAGACTGGTTCATTATGTACTTTTGTTTTCGTTTTTTATTTACAATTTGACATTGTGATCTTTATTTCTGACTGAACGATTACACAAGGAATGGTTGATTTAAAAAAAATGGAAATTGAGAACTAAAATATACCCTTTACTAGTTCAGATAAAATACATTGCGCTACTTTTGGTTTTACTATGATTTCCTTAAAGTTCAGTAGTGATGATTTTTTACAAATGTTCCCATGTGTTCATTAATCTGGACTTCCATGCTTGAGAGTCATTTTAACATCACCCTTTTGTTCACTGTAGTCTGCTGAAAATTGTCTATTTGTCTTGGACTGCTGAAGATGTAAACTACATTTAGAAGATATGGATGGGAGATTAGTGATGTAGTGTAGAGCAGGACAAGCTGAATCAGTTCCATAAAACATACTTTGCAAAGGCCATGGAAAATGTCGTGCCCTCTTGGTCTGCTTGTTTGGTTCATTAGTCTTAATTTTATGGGAACAGGCCTTTCAACATTAAACCCATGTGGATCTGGCAGAGGAAAGGACAGAAGAGGCAGGAAGTCCATTTTTGGCAACAATCCTGGTAGAACAAGCCCTGGGGAACCAACAACACTGGCCAAAACATCTGGAAAAGGTAATATATGTATATTCCATTCTGACTTAATAATTGGACTTCTGATGTATCCCATAATATATGGAGTTTTCTTATCATACTCAGTTATCAATTCCTTGCAATGCCTGCAGGTTATTTTTTTAATATTTATTTCCATAAGATGATTTTAATAACCGACTATATTGCCTGCAGGCACAACCGAAACGCGTCAGAGCTGGGAGGAGCCATGTTCCACCCCTTTTAACCCAAGCACTTCATTAAGCGCCATAATTCGGACACCGAGGTGCTATCACATCTCGTCACTGAATGAAAATGCTGCCAAGCGCCTGTGCAGACGGTATTCCCAGAAGCTGATTCAGCACACTTCATATCAGTTACTGAGAACATATCCAGCTGCTACACGCATTGACTCTTCCAATCCTCATCCGCTTCTTTTCTGGCTTCATGGAATACAATTGGTTGCACTCAACTATCAAACTGATGGTAAGTAGGCAGTACGTTGATGTATGTGTTACTATATGTGAGTAAAAACTCTTATCAGGTCTGCAGGTGGCTGCGGGTGGTAGTTCAATATGCACATGGACATCGTGTATGCTCCTTTAACTGATGGTCATGACCGTCATAGCAAACTGACTGTATAGGGGTCTAAATGACTCCACCCTCATTGGGTATATCCTACTCACGTGAAAGTAGAATTTATAGAAACATTATACATATTAACTGTACACACATTAGCATTTGTAAAAGTCTGCTTTATTATTCTGCTCTTATTTTCATGTTTCTTGTTTTACGAAGTATAAAACTACATCTGTGGCAAAGGATTTTCTTGCTAGCGGGTTTGCACACTGCACAGTATTAGATCAATATTTCTATCTTCGTATATTTTGGCATTGGGTTTAAGAAGATTTTGCTATTTGGGAAACATTCATGAACGACAGAATCCTCTTAAACGCTGTCAAATATTGTTCTAACACATCTCTATATCTACAGAGGAGACCCAGAAAATTGCTGTATTGTAGAAGTCCACAGCTCTAAAAAAAAAATAAATATATATATATATATAGATATATAGATAGATAGATAGATATCTATATATGTATATATATATATATATAATCAGTTTTCAGGACCTCCCAAATATTTCCCATACAATCTCTGTTACTGGAATTTTAGTGAATGATTGTGATATGACGGTATATAAGGTATACTTTACAAGGTACATTTATATTATATAGCCTTGTTAAATCTTATAAATGAAAAGTTCTCATGTTTGTTTTTTGTGGCCTTCTTCCAAGTGGCCTAGTGATGTCAGAATCTCAATCTGAGGTAGAATTACTCTTTTTCCCATGCTTTTTTTTTTTCTTCTTCATATTATTTATGCATTCATGGCACGTGATCTGTGCCTCTAGTATATGGCTAACCTCTGTATATGTTCACATCTGGATTATCATCTGTGTCAATGGTGGAGTTGAGCTTTGATCCTCATTCTTGAAATTCTCTGTGAACTAGAACTGTTCTCACTGCTTGTTTTGTCAGACATGGTTTCACTGTTCTTTTCTTTTTAACCTAAACTTTACTCTTCTTGCACCCAACAAGTGCCTGTCTCATTTCCTTGTTATAAAGCCTCTTAGCCTGACCTATAAACATATCACATTGCTGCTCCGAAGGTGTTTTTATTTGAAATGGTAGTATTTTACAGGAACTTAAATGTACATCAAGCTTGAAGATTGGGTGGGGGGGGGTTAGTATTTATAGAGAACAATCCAGATGTAGTGTACGTTTTCCACTTAGTATACCTAAAGGGTTAATAGCAATAAAATATTAGTAAACAAATTTGCCGTGCTATTGATTTTCCTGTGTGACAGAAGTGAGACTGTGGATCATCGATGAGACTGAATTGTTGATGTCGGGCTGAGTCCTTTTGCTCAGCTTATAAATCATCCAGAATGCTTCCATTGTCCATTTGCTACATCTAGTCACATACAATTGTTTGACAGGCTCAAAGTGTACCTCCGGTTTTAGAAGGGAAGCCATGACGCGACAAACCCGTTTTCTGACAGATCCAAACAGACACTGACGGCCCCATTGACTTTAATGGGGGTCTGTTGAGATTCCGGTATTCTGACATGAATATCGCTGCACACTGTGCTATTCTTGCTGTCAAAACTACTGGAACGCTTGACAGGAACCTTGACGGAGCCCTCAAACTCACATGTGAACAGTCTTATATGCCACATGCAACTTTATTATCAAAAAATTTCAGATACTCAATTTTGCTGTTTTTCACTAGAATTGTTATAGGCAATGTTGATAATAATAATAATAATATTATTATTAATAATAATAACTGTTGCTTACGCCATGTTCAAATGATGCAGATAAACCCCCAGCAAAATCCACTCTGTAGGCCTCATGCACACGAACGTATTTTTTTCCTTAAATACGGGTCCTTGGTCACACGTATTCGACCCGTATTGCACCAGTATTTACGGACCTGTGCCCGTAAATACGGGCAATAAGGCACGTTTTCGCCGTAAAATTGCACTGCACTAATCAGCAGCCCCTTCTCTCTATCAGTGCAGGATAGAGAGAAGGGACAGCCCTTTCCGCAGTAAAAGTAAAAGAAATTCATACTTACCCGGCCGTTGTCTTGGTGACGCGTCCCTCTTTCGACATCCAGCCCGACCCCCTGGATGACGCAGCAGTCCATGTGACCGCTGCAGCCTGTGATTGGCCTGTAATTGGCTGCAGCGGTCACATGGGCTGAAACGTCATCCCGGGAGGCCGAACTGGAGGAAGAAGCAGGGAGTTCTGGGTAAGTATGAACGTTTTTTGTTTTTTTTTACACGTTGATCTATATCGTGATCGGTAGTCACTGTCCAGGGTGCTGAAAGAGTTACTGCCGATTGTTTAACTCTTTCAGCACCCTGGACAGTGACTATTTACTGACGTCGCCTAGCAACGCTCCCATAATTACGGGTGCACACACGTAGTCACCTGTAATTACGGGAGCCCCATAGACTTCTATGGGCTGCCCGTGCCGTAATTACGGCCTGAAATAGGACATGTTCTATATTTTTTAACGGCACGGCACCTTCCCGTAAGCAAACGGGGAGGTACCCGTGGCCAATAGAAGTCCATGGGCCCGTAATTACGGCTCGTGATTACGGGCATTTTTACGTTCGTGTGCATAGGGCCTCAATCTGAACGCAGGTACATGTATTCCACCCAACAGTACAATCAATGCATTTTCTGCAGGAAAAAAAAAAAATCTTCTAGGAAAAGGGCATGTTGAGAATTTCAGTCTCTGCACAAAGCACTAAAATATGCATACTATTTTTTTTTATTTTACTTTTTTTTAAAACAGCAAGTGATTATTTTTCATGCAAATATTCGATGTAGAGTTGTGGAAATTATTAAAAGGTATTGCCCTTGTCCTCTTTATATATATATATATAGTCAGTATATTCTTGTGTGAACACACACACACACACGCACACGCACACGCACACACACACACTGCAGTTTTGGTGGAAAAAAATGGACAGAATCCACAGCGCTGAACCCGAGTGTGGGTGCACGCCTCAACAGGACCCGCTCCACAGTCCCTTGGATTAGGCACAAACAATAGAAAGGTCCTGCTTGAGAAAGGTCCTGCTGCACTGAAACGTTGCACGGGTGAATAAAGCCATTTTTATTTTGGAAGTGCTGCCCCTCTGTCTATTGTTTATGACCTACATTTAGTCTCACCTTGTACAATTAATCAAGACTGATCCAGCACCAAGGTTATAAAACGTGTTCTTATGGGAACTAAATATTATGGTTATCCAGTGATCACATACACTTGGCAGGTTGCAGTCACTGTTGAATTGTTCAGTCACGCTAAAACCAGCGGTAGCAAATGGCACGCGTGCAGAAAATGACCCAATTTAGTTTATAACCATACCGAAGAAAAAAAGCTAGAGCGTAACGTCCAAATATATAAGAATATATCAATTTTTATTTTTAGAAAATAACATATAATTAAAAACACTTCATAAGAAGACTCTAGTACCAATACCGTGATACATCAAACAGCACAGGACAGTATTCCTGTGCGAAACGCGCGTTGGGGTCTTTCTGTGGACCATCCAGCACGGACACTGTGGTTTATCAGTACACAATCCACTTGGATGAGATACTTTATATATCTAACTGTGTGGGTAGCATTTATGTTCTTGCCCTTTATACCATTCTAATACGTAATACTGTCCTGTGCTGTTTGATGTATCACGGTATTGGTACTAGAGTCTTCTTATGAAGTGTTTTTAATTGTATGTTATTTTCTAAAAATAAAAATTGATATATTCTTATATATTTTGACGTTACGCTCTAGCTTTTTTTTTTTTTTTTTTTTTCTTCGGTATGGTTCAATAACTATGGAGCAGTCTATCTGATACATTATGGGGGGAAGTTGGTCTCTTAAACTTTACCTAGCCTGTAACCAATATACGCTTGGAGTCTATGTATCTTTAGTTTATAACCACCAGACTGTCAGAATAGCTCCTTGTGCTGCTGTTCTGTTTAACTCTTTAATGGTCTGATTTTTGGGGGTCTGACTTTTGGACACTGCACATCTTGTTAATTTTAAAACAATTGGTGGCATTAGATAGTCCACCAATTATTTAAAAACACAAATTACAGATTAAAACCTCTCATTTACATGAACATATTTTCCATCAAATCTGGCCTATATTCATCCGCTTTGTAGATGAAAAGCTCCCATTCAAGTCTATGGAGACAGCTGGATTTCCGATTGTTTACAAATAGACCAGGTTCACACAAGGCAAACAGAAACAGTAGTAAAATAGTTGAGAACCAGTGGGGTGTGTGATATGGGAGCAGGCACTGGGCAAATATAGAGCTTTTGGGGGGGGGGGGGGGGTTGGCTGTGAACCTGTAGGGTATTGTTCTCACATGGCAGACACACAGCAGATTTTCCTGTCTGAATTTGTGGGCGGAAAATCTGCAGCACATTACAGTAGCAACAATGTGGATAGGATTTTAACAAATCTCATTCACACGCTGCGGAAATTGGCCCGCGGTGCAGATTTTAGAATCCGCCACATGCTAATTATTGGTGGATTTTTCTTCACCGTGCTAATATACTCGTACAGTGCTCTCCCTCTCTTCAGAAGTGATAAAATAAATAAACAGTGGAGTGGCAAACACTAGTCCTCCCCTATGTTACATCTGCTGTACATTTGCTTTTGGTAACAGTCAAACATACTATTATTTGAGGAGTAATCGGTGTCAACAAAAAAGTAACTACAGGTTCATGTAGTGTTGTATTAAAAAGGGCACGTGAATAATGTGAGACATAATTTGTGTTTAATAAATCCAGTGACCCATGACTTGAAAACACTGTTTTCTCTTCCAGATCTCTCCCTACAATTGAATGCTGCCATGTTTGAGGCAAATGGCGGGTGCGGTTATGTTTTAAAGCCACCAGTATTATGGGACAAGGGCTGCCCGATGCACCAGTCATTCTCACCACTCGACCGCGAGCTAGAAAGCATGGAACCAGCAATATACTCACTATCCGTAAGAATATACACTCTATACAGGGACCGTTTTAAACCAGGGTTCATACACCCTCACGTATGAAACTGCTGACATGATACTGTAACAAAACACTTCTGTGACTCAACCTTTCCTGCTCTAAACACTTCACACACAGCTTAGTCTGCCTAAATAGTGGCCATAAATTTATAGACTTGAATCTATACATTGTGCTTGGAGAGAATGATGTTTTTACTACATGAGTTTCTCTGTAATTATTTTGCTCTCTTAAGTATTTTCCTCTAGTAACTTTCACTCACTGTTGATATTACTGTCAAGGAGAGATTTAGCACAAACCCCAATCCTTCCCATTGACCGCAATGTGCTAAATGCCGAACACCAACAAAAACTGCAGACCTATGCAAATTTACCTGATTAATAAAACCAAAGGCAATATTAAGTTATACTTAGCACATTTGTAAAAAAAATAAAAATATATATATATTTATTTATATATAAACATAATTGTGGACATGAAATCTAACAACGCCTTACACCTATTGTGATCTTTTGTGAAATTCAGTAAAATTATAGATTTCTCTTAGATACATGCAGGGATGGATTCTTCCAAATCTTATTTCTGTTTTCATTTGAGATTTAATGTACATATTAATTTCTTTATTTGTGAATGGAACATGTAGGATTCTATGGGTTTGGCAGATTCTTTTTTTTTTAATTATTATTACTATTGTTATAAGTTCATTGTAATTGTTTGTTACACTCATGAAAGCTTTTTAACCTATGATTGTAATGTTATTCAATAATATTTCTTTCAATAATAAATTCACATTAATTTTTAAGAGTCACAATAAAGCCAACCCTTTTTTGTACTATGTGTGATCGCAGTGGATCCGGCTTCTGAAATCTCCAGCAATTGGTTATCACCACCAGGGAAAGTTGCAGCTAGCCAAACATTTTCCAATGGGCAAGGATTGTCCTGATAGGACAAACCACTTAAGCCACTCAAATGCTGACATCCACTGCTTGATCTGAACATGATTGGTGTCCAATATGATTACCCAGATGGGTGGCCATAATTGAGCACTGACCAAAATGAAGAATTGCTTAATCCCCGCTATAGCGGAATTTCTATATAGTCTTCGTAAATGGACTCCTTTTATAGTCTTGTGCTTTTTATTGTAATATTACTCCTTTCTGACTTCTTATATAATTTTCTAGTAGCCAAGTACATTTTCTATGATATATAAATAACTCTATAAACTTCTCCAGAGCTCCAAATCCCCTACATAGACATAGATTTAAAAGAGAACATGCTGTCTACCTGGGGCCACCACTAGAGGGCTCTTACTGCATACTGTTTATACATTTAGCTTAATAACAAAACTGTATACAGTAAGTTCTTCGGCTCCCCCTGGTGGCAGCTGCAGGAGATTTGAAGCTCGGTATCAGAGGAACATAGTTTTGCAACAGAAAATCAACACATAATCTTGGACCTAAAAATGACATGACAATAGGTGTGATGGAGTGGTAAGGGGGAGATTCATATTAAGGCCTACTAATGGCTGTCATAAAATATTCTTTATTTATACCTACTATTATTTACATATAGATTCATACACATATAAGTGCAATATATTAAATTACATTTATGTTTCTGCTTTCTATAAACCAGTTAATGGAGACTAGAACTTATGAGACGATCTTCACAGAACAGCATCGCTGTTCTTCATCTATATTAGGTAGTATACACCTTCAACATGCTGTAAATCTAAATCTCTGCATGTCTTACAGATTGTCTCAGGACAGAATGTCTGTCCAAGTAACAGTACTGGAAGTCCGTGCATTGAAATTGATGTGCTTGGGATGCCAGTGGACAGCTGTCACTTCAGAACTAAACCAATCCACCGCAATACTTTAAACCCAATGTGGAATGAACAGTTTATGTTTCGCGTCTACTTTGAAGACCTTGTATTTCTTCGATTTGCTGTAGTTGAAAACAACAGTTCAGCTGTTACTGCCCAAAGAATTATTCCTCTTAAAGTCCTGAAGAGAGGTAATCTTTCATTGTAGGATAATCATTCACTGTGATACTCAACATTACCTTGCTTCATGTCACTCATGTTTGTGCAGCCAGACGTTTCCTCAAGTCTTCCTCATTGTTAGTGATCTTATTCAATATATGATGGCAATATAGGGTGAGTTATGTGGTATACTGTATGTCTCGAACTCAACAAAACGTTAGGCGCACAGGATTCAGTAGAGTTAAACGAGAAAGCCGTACTATTCATCTTAACCAATAGTGGTAACCCAAAACTTCTCAACAGGAACTTGTTCCTTATTCAGCATCAGTAGCCATAGGAAAAATAAGAGAAAAACAGAATATATTTAAACCCACAAGCTGGCCATACACTAGTTATTCAATGGCTGAAAAGAGCGTTTTAGACTGTTTCCTGACGACTGTCGGTGGGTTTTTTGTGACACGAACTTGAGAGACACCAGCAAAGTTAATCTGCCATGTTGGATTTTTAGGGTCGTCTTTGGGCTCATCCTTAGTAAAGTTGTCAGTGCCAAATGACAGATCTGCATTACATCAATAAAAGCCCAAACTAGGTCACAGATCAAGGCATATCTTGATCGCCGATTTTGTCGTTTTACCTCTGTGCTACCTTTACACTGCTAGTATTTCCTGTTACTCACAAACAAATAATAGTCCTGGTTATTTTTAAGTGGATGTTTTTTCAAGTATATGATCATGTTTGGTTTCTTCTAGTGACATTTTATCTTGTGGTTTCTTTTTTACTATTACATTTTTCTGCAGGCTACAGACATTTACAACTTCGCAACTTACATAATGA
The DNA here is from genome assembly GCF_050947455.1 of Rhinoderma darwinii. Classification (NCBI taxonomy): domain Eukaryota; kingdom Metazoa; phylum Chordata; class Amphibia; order Anura; family Rhinodermatidae; genus Rhinoderma; species Rhinoderma darwinii. The sequence goes on along the minus strand of NC_134697.1, from coordinate 50,018,239 downwards.
GTCTTTGGAAATCTCCACTCTGTTCATTAATAGCAGAAGGATGGAAGAAATCCCAAGCGGTAGTTTGCCAGCATCTTTGGTAGGTAAAATATGTGCGTGTTTTTTAACTATTAAGTGCCATCAGCTCCTAGAGAAACGTTTTTCATATGGTCACCAGATAAACTTGACCACTCATTGAGCTTCAGGTTTCTCAGTGAGGGTATGTTCACACGGCCAAATTTCAGACGTATACGAGGCGTATTATGCCTCGTTTTACGTCTGAAAATACGGCTCCAATACGTCGGCAAACATCTGCCCATTCATTTGAATGGGTTTGCCGACGTACTGTGCAGACGACCTGTTATTTACGCGTCGTCGTTTGACAGCTGTCAAACGACGACTCGTAAAAATACAGCCTCGTCAAAAGAAGTGCAGGACACTTCTTTGGACGTTTTTGGAGCTGTTTTCTCATAGGCTCCAATGAAAACAGCTCCAAAAACGGACGTAAAAAACGCCGCGAAAACGGCGCGAAAAACGCCGCGAAAAATGCGAGTTGGTAAAAAAACGTCTGAAAAGCAGGGTCTGTTTTCCCTTGCAAACAGCTCTGGATTTTCAGACGTTTTGGTTGACTACGTGTGAACATACCCTGAAGGTGTTTTAATGAGTTCTGTGGTTGTATCCCTCCATCTTGTTGTTGGTTTACCCTTCCTACTTTTTTCTCTTTAGCGCTTCCAACAATAATTGTATTCCCCATTGAGTCTGCTCTTTTTATATAATATGTCCAAAATGAGATTAATTTAATAACAAGCATACAGTTTGATATATTATAAGTCATGTTGACTCTAATGGCCACTGGAAAAGGAAAAATTAGACATATGAACTTTTATCTACGTTGTAATTCTGCACTCTTCTACACTCATTCACACGTTCTACACTCTTTCCATTAGTGTACTACTACCTCATATAGTATTGGTGTTTTGAGGTACTATTCGTATGTACTGTATAACAAAATATATGGCACTATTGAAGTTTACGGAAAAATAATTATGGTAAAGACCATTACTTACATAGAAATGTTTAGCAGATGGCATCTAAAATTAACATCATTATTGATACTTATGTAGAATGGCCAAATTTTAAAGGTGGATTAGAGAGCCAGCTGATCACTGCGGGTCCTGCTTCAGAAACCCACCGTGACCAAATATGAGACCTGCTCTAACTCATAGAGGGAATCCTGAGCGGGGGGACCCCCTCTATTTACCCCACTAGGGCATATGGAAATGGGTTGTCTTCAGCTGACAACCCCTTTAATAGGAATTAGCATTTTAACTTTTTTTCTTTTTTATCAGATTTGTTAATTATATCTTTTTTTGTAAAGGTTTTTAGCTCAGAAGAAAGAAGGGCAGCATCGACGTTTAAAGTCACAGTACATGGAATTCCTGGTCCAGAACCCTTCTCTATATTCAGTATCAATGGTGGCACAACAACAAAACAACTACTAGATCAAGTAAGTTTACATTTTTATAATTCAATATTCGGCGAGTCACAATCAGAGGGACAGAGTATGCTGTGTCTTTTATCTGACAACATTGCAAACCATAATCGGTGCTTAAATAATATAGCCATATAGTAACCGTCTTGAGATAAACCTGTTCCTGTTACTAAAAATGGTGGTAATCATGAATGTTGTCTTAAACTCTTCATGTATAAAATACAGCGAGACATGACCCTTAAAGGGTACTTTTATTGTAATCATTCTCAGAGCTAATAAAATCTCTGAGAACCATAGTTGTTAAGCATCCTCTAGATCCTAGGCAGGACACCAGTAGATCGAGATCTACTGCTAGATCTTTGACAAGTCTTGAGCAGATCAGCAATGCCTTAGTTCAATGAGGGAACTAAAGTCCACAGTTTTGGAGTAAATCATCAGTAATTGGTATCACCATAGTCCACAGGAAACCTCTGTTTGTTACCATTCTGACTGACCAATCTTTCCTCCTTAGTTCTTCTTTCAAAATATGCTGCTTCTGCTCTTTTTTCATTTTATTGTTTTTAAAGGAAAGATTTTCTCATTTACAATGTGAGTAAGACATGTATGTTGTATACAGTGTATGGCCTAAACATGATTCTGTGTGAAAAGACATTTATAGCACAGTAGATCCTATGAGCCTTCTGTATTATTACAGTAGATCTCTGCCTCACCATGTTTGCCTTCCCCTTCTCTAGAAGTTGCCATGGATTTAGTTGGATTTGCTGACAGTCTAATATCCATGTGTTGAGCAATAGACACTTTATTGTCAGTAAACTCGCCAGAGTTGGCTGCATCTGCCAAATCATTTCTAATGTCTGTGGAAACTTCAAAGCTTAATGAGGAGTATTTGAGGAGATATTATCAGTCTAACAAAACCCCTATCCATATTCCACCGCTAGTTCAAGACTGGGGTCCCTCTTCAGAACAGTTTCTAGCTTCATTGTTGGAGCCTCCCTGTCCTGTTCTTTCCCAGGCTCGTATTTGAATTATAGTCTGTGACCACCACAGTTATGTCTGTTAGCCCCTACGTTTTCAACCTGTGGCACTGGAGTACATGCCATGTCTCTAAGGGGTATACGTACTGTCTTTATGCCGTGCATCTAATAGGTGAGGCACTGTGTATGGTCATAGCCTTGAGGGTAATGTCAGTAATTTATTTGAGTAGGGAAAACTTTGCTTAGAAATGTTGAGAGACACTGTGTTAAAGGACTAGACTCTGTGGTCACTGAGACCGGAAGTGATGTCATATGACTGACATATGTAAACCGGACGACATCATAAGTAGCAGGAGGTGGTATCACACAGGCGTCATTACTGCAATCAGGTTACATGGCATATTGCATCTGTTATACAAGTCATATGCGTCTGTCTTAAAGGGGTTTTCCAGCCAATAAAAATGTATGGCCTATCCTCCGGATAGGCCATCAATCGCTGAGGGGGCGGGGTCCGACTCCCGGGACACCCGCTGATCAGCTATTTTGAAGGGGGGTGCAGTGCTCATACGAGCGCTGCTTCCCCTTCATTTCTACTTGCTCACTGTGAATCTTCGACACGCATCTAGTGGTGATCCACATGTATTGCAGCCTTTTCTCCCATATAAGTGAATTGAAGAAAAGGCTGCAATACCTGTGGATCGCCACTAAATGTGTGTAAAAGATTCACAGTGAGCAAGAAGAACTGAAGGGGAAGCAGTGCTCATATGAGCGCTGCACCCCCTTCAAAACAGCTGATCAGCGGGTGTTCTGGGAGTCGGACCCCGGCCCATCAGCTATTGATGGCCTATCAGGATAGGCCATCCATTTTTGTTGGCTGGAAAACCCTTTAATGATCTAACAGAAACTTCTAATGAACTATTGTTGTTGTCATTCCTTCTTGTGTGAATTAGCTTGGTTACTTTATTGATGTTAGCTACAGAGGATAAATGAAGAATGTCTCCACCTTGATTCAGGATTGTGACTTTTTTGGATCATTTTGCCTATTACATGCAGTGGTTTTATATTGTATTCTGTGCTGTTGCTGGATATTTCTTTGTGAGCCCTCTGTGCTCAGTAGCAACAGTATAGTCATGAATTAAACATTATAATATCTGTAGTGAATGACTTATTAGTGGCCGCTGATTGAGATTTGGAAATGATAAAATAATAAGAATAATCGAGTATTACTTGGATCTGTATCTTTAATGTTCTGTTACAGCACCACCCTTGCAACATTTACATTTTAAAGGGGTTGTCCCGTTTCAGCAAATTTATGTTATTTTTTGTATAATTAAAAGTTAGACAATTTTCCAATATACTTTCTGAATGAATTCCTCACGGTTTTCAAGATCTCTGCCTGGGGTTATTTAGTAGGAACCTTCTTTGTTTACGTCCATGGTCATGTGATGGACACACAGGTGCTGATGATTACAAGACACCGCTCTGATACACATACTGTAACGATCCCAGCACCTGTGTGTCCATCACATGGATAGAATTTTAGACACTGGAAGTAAACAATGAATATTCCTACTGAATAACAACAAGCAGAGATCTTGAAAACAGTGCGGTATGAAGAATACAGAAAGCATATTGGAAAATTGCATAACTTACAAAATCATTTTCTGAAACCAGGAAAAACCCTTTAGGGATAAAATCTCTCCAACACTCTGCTTGGCTTTGTTGTCATGACACATTGGCTGCAGAGACTGGGGTGAAATACCTGATACAGGCAGGACAGTAACGCTTCTGGGTCAGGTGAGCAGCGGTATCTCCGTTAACTAGAACCAAAAGTACAACTGGATCTTTTTATAGCTATAATCTCTCAGTATATTAAACGTAATCTTTGCTATGTCAAAAATGGAAAGTTTTCACGTGCTTTAGGATAAAAGGATGTCCAGTGTGTAATACCTCAAGCATTCTTGATGGTCCTGCCAAAGACTTCATGCTTGTGGCAGTCGCCTTGGCAGGGGTAACATGAAGTCGAAGCAATGAGAAGGGCTAACCCTTTCACATACACCACGCGGAAACTTTTTTTATATTTCCATTTTGCGACCTACCTGCCTTGTATTAGTCATTTTCATGTCATGCAGAGTAAATTCTCTGTCGTGTCTATGACCGGCTTTACTGTATGTGAGATTTACCAGGATTTAGACAAAGTTTCCGTGTCTTGAAATTGTTACAATAATCACCACAGAGTAAAATCACTTGTGAGGCTCATTTTGTGCGTCAATTTGTCCTATTGTTTCTATGTCTCTTTTTACCTTATATAGTCAAGCCCCACATTGTGTGCAGTCTGTGAACTTCTGTCCTACCCTTTATCATGTTACACCCTCGTGAGATAATGAAAGCCTCATGAGATATTTACATTATTACTAGTAACATGTGCTGATTATAATGGCAACTCGGTGGAATGAGACATAAGTACAAAAATGATGTAGCCGCTTTATGAAGTGAACTGGAACGACATGTACCTGTTGAAAGCTCAGCTCTATACAGTCAGTAGGATTCACGGCACCCGGCGCCCGTCACACCATCACTTCTTCCTGCGGGGATCTGCTGATCAGGTCAAATATTTAGAATGGAAATAGCAGCTGTCCTATTACGTTTCGGTCACTCCAGTTGTTATTCGGTTAATAACAATATAAGATAATCGCTGGTCATGTAATATCTTGATATTTTCTGTACTGTTTAGACAATTGCCTAATATTTTCTGTAATGTGCCTTCACACCAAACTTCCTTACTCTTCAAATATTTGAATTTTATTCCATAATCCCGCAGAAATAGTTAATACTTTTTGTCGTATTCCAGTAAAGAAAAAAGAGCTTTCCGGGATTTTACATTGATAACCTATTCTTAGAATAAGCCATTAAAGATCAATGTGTGATCAGTGGGGGTTCCCAGGAATCGGCAGAACAAAGCCACTTTACTGCAGTTGCTGAAACAGCACCGTCTTTATATATCTACGGCTGTGGTACTGCAACTCAGCCGCTGTGTCAGGTACTGTAGTGAAGGATCCATGGCACTCTAGTGAGCACTGTTGCCCCTTTGTTCTGTTGATAGATTGGGGTGGGTACAGTGGCTTGGACCCAACCAATCACACATTGGCTATCAATGTTAAATTCTGGACAACCCGAACTGGTAGAATATGTTAACCACACGGTATCGTTGGAACACCGGATATATTTGAAACGTGGGGCAATGCACAAGTATGATAAACAATGGGGCAAATGGGTACACAGTTATGGAGCGGCAGGGCAGTAGGGGACTTCTTAAGGTGATTTGGCCAATGCATTTTCTCTATTTCCTTTCTATTTTTAGTTTCTTTCCACTAAGTAGACTGGATGGAAGAGCTAGGGAAAGAAGGAGGTACTGCGGGGGGGGGGGGGGGGGGGGGAGTTCAATTTAAATCTAATGGATATTCTGTAACAAACATGAAAATGTATTCTTCTCTGGTATGCAAAAGATGTATAATGTACGATGTTTGTTCAATAAAAACTTGTTTGATTTAAAAAAAAAAATAATTCTGGATAACCCCTATTAAACTAGTATACCAATCTGTATAGTGTGAAGTGAGTTAAAGGGGTTATCCAGGATTAGAAAAACATGGCTGCTGAATTTCAGACACAGAGCCACACCTGTTCATGGGTTGTGTCTTTTATTGCAGCTCAGCTGCATTGACGTAAATGGGGTTTAGCTGCAATAGCATACACAACCTATTGACAGATATGGTGCTGTTTTTGGAAGACTGCAGCCCTGTTTTTGTACTCCTGGACAGCCCCTTCAAGTGAAGTATTTTTGTGTTATAAGTACTACTATGATGGTCAGAGAATTTTCCTTCCAAGATGTTCTTTTAGTACAGAATATTATTTAAAAAAAGACAGGATTTTTGTTTTTCATTATTTTTATCAGGGATGATTAAAGAGACCAGTCACCTTATCTTAAGGGAGTGCTTGTCTAAGAAATGCTATAAATGAACAGGTCTGACATAAAATATTGTGAATTAACAACACTGTTTTTTATGGTTTGTGCACAGATTTTGGCTACTAAAACTGGACATGAAGTAAGCAAGGATTATTTCTTGATGGAAGAAAAGTGTTTTATATCAAAAGATAAAAATGAATGCAAGAAACTGCCATTTCAAAGGGTGCTGGGCCCAGAAGAAGACATTCTGCAGATTCTGAATAGCTGGTTTCCAGAAGAAGGATATGTGGGAAGAATTATTCTCAAAACTCAGGAAGAAGTATGTTTTCTTAAGAAATGTACTCAGCTGTTTGATTTTTCTACACAAAAAAGATAGTTTATCCATAAAATGTTCTTAAAAATAGCATGTAATCACATGAGAGATAAGAGTCTGGCTCAGAGAGGTGTAGAAGGAATAAAGGGAAGATCAAATACTGAATGGGGAGTCCTAAGAGAAGTAAATTATGGTAACAAGGAATTCGATTTAAAGGAACACTCCAGGTAAAACTGATACAACTGTCAGCGGGAGGTGCCTGACATGAGGATACGCTCGGATTTTCATTGAATCTCCCGCAGGACACAATACAGATTTATCAATGCATTTTATTTGTTGTAAATACATTTTAAAAATATAAGGTTTGGGCCGAATGCTATATTTATGAGACCCCTGCCCCATTTTTGCCAACTAATTTCAGGGATTTCTGACACTTTTCGAACTAGTCTGAACTGCTGTTGTTTCCTGCCCTAAGACAGATACAGATGTGCCCTGTTGACGAATCTGGCGCAACGTTCGTACGGTGCGCCTGTAATAATACATTTCTCCCAGTGTATCAGTTTTACTTAGAATGTTTTTTATTTTGTTTTTATTTCTTATATTTAAATATTTAAAGTTACTAAGATATTTTTAATAAGTAATGTAACCAGATTATTTGTGAACATGATGGGATGAAATCATTTGTCTGTTTTTAGGGACTTTTCTGTATCTGACATTTCTTTCCCACTCTTCTCATAATCGTTGTTCCTATATTCTTATATCTTCTTAGCTGAAGTCAAATTAGTTGTTTATTGTTTTTTTAGGTTATGATGGGAGAGAGCAGGTATATAAAATGCTGCAGGGAGTCTCAATTCAGTCATAAGGGCGATCATCAAAAATACATGGTCCTCCAGAGCAGGAGCTCCTCTTTCCAGGAGCTCTTCATGCTGGATAAGTGAGGTGGTCCTGAATAGGGGAGTGATCCCCTCTATGATGTCCATCTGTCCTAACAGGGGATAGGTGTTGTCCGGGTGGGACAACTCCTTTTAATGTCAATACTGGTCCTGTGTACCTCAGAAAAGCAAAGACAATGCATGATATGTTTCACTTGTAGCCATTTCTTTGTTCCATGCTGTGTTATATGTTATGTTAATGGAGATTCGCAACACAATTAATATTTTCGTGTTTGTTTCTTTTAGAATTTAAATGACAAAAATGTTTCTGTGGAGGAAAAAGAAGAAAAGGAGCTCCCGGTCATTGCAGATGATGAGAGCTTTTTTGTCCAGGTGCATGATGTTTCTCCAGAACAGCCCCGCACGGTCATACGAGCTTTACGATTCAGTACAGCGCAGGATGTTATTCAGCAGGTAATTGAAAAGTCTCACTTCACAATACAGCACAACACACCAGCCGTCACCTTAACTGCGCTCATCAGCGCTCTGAACCAAACCTAAGAATGGACTTCACCTGTATTGTCATAAAGTACCAGGGCTATAAGCTTGGACTAGGGAAACGGCAATATTTGTTTTCCAGGGGCCCCGCTGAAGGCATCACATCAGTCTGCATGTTTCAGTTTTTCAAATCTCCAGTAGAAATATATAGGGAGGAATTTATGAAGACTGGCATTTCATACGCCATGACATGCGCCAAATTTATTAGAAGGCGTATGCCTTAATAAATATGATGCACCTCAGACAGACAGGTGTAGATTTGCGCCATTTTCTATCTTTAGAAATAATAAGGCCTCATGCACACGACCGTAGTCATGTGCACAGCCGTGATTTTCGGGTTGGCCGGGGACAGAGTGTCACCCACAAATTGCAGGCCGTGCACATGGCCCCTGGACATTATTCGCCATGAGCCTGGACCATGGTCGTGTGCATGGCCCCGTAGGAATGAATGGGGAAGCAATTCTCCTGTGGATTTTCGGGGGAATCGTGGCCGCAAAAGCACGTTCGTGTGCTTGGGGCTTAAATCTGTTAACTTGCTGGCCATGCCCCCATTCACTTTTCTCACCATTTTTCTAGTGGCAAGAGGAGAGAAAATTTTCAAAGTTAAGTGCAGATAGGCATGTGCCAAAATGTGCACTTTTATGCCAGGAAAGAGACATAATCCTGTTAATAAATTCCTGCTATTGTTTGTCTATAGAACCCCCAAAAGCCTGATTGGTTGCATGTAGCAGAGGCTGAGTTGCCAACATACAGACAACACCCCAAAGTAGGATATAGCAAAGTATTTTAGTTTTCAATTCGCCTGCAGTGCCACCACAGGGTACTTAAAGCATTACATGGTGCCTATAGAAATCAATGGGCTTTCTGTGTAATGCATGAATATGCTGGATCCACTAAGGAGGGAGATACCCCTTTGTAGCTGCTCTGGCAGATTCATGTCGGTCCTGAAAGAAAGATCCCCCTCTATTAACTCAGAATGCCCTAATAGGGTATATGAAAAGGTGTTTATTAGACCAGACCACCCCTTTAAGTACAGTACTATTTGGTGGCATGCAGTGTATTGACTTCATTTACACAGCCTGTCTAATGCTATGGATAAACTGTTATGTGATAAGTTAACAGGATTACATTCATTTATATTATTCTCACAGGCCCTCAGCAAAGCTAAATATTCATACAGCATTCTCAACCATCCTAATCCAAGTGACTATGTGCTACTGGAGGAAGTCGCTAAAGACTCGTCAAACAAGAAGTCGTCCACCCTAAAAACCTCTCACAGGGTCCTTTCTGACCAGGAGTGCGTTTTCCAGGCGCAAAGCAAATGGAAAGGAGCAGGGAAATTTATCCTTAAATTAAAGGAGCAGGTCCAGGTACAGTAACCTTCAGATGCCATGTGGCAGTGTCTGTCTGTGATGCCCTCCTTTAGGCATTGGGTGAAGATTGCTGAAATGTTAACACCTTCTTAGATTTCAGAGAGGATGTCTGTATTATTTCCGGTCGGGCATCTTTTACGGGATTAGATGACTGCTTTGCAGACAAGTACATTTCATGCTCAACCTGCCAGGCACCTGCTCTGCCTTATCACGCCTGTCTCTTTTCTTTGAAGATAGTATTACTCTGTCAAATAGAACTTTGTAAAGGTTAAAATGTGAATCTGTGTCACGGTGACCAAAATAGCTTGGTTATTTTACAACTGGATACACGTCAGCTATGCTCTTCCCGTATATTATCATAATGACCTAACACTCCCACGGAATAACAAACTAAGGCCTCATGCACACGACCGTAAAAACTCCCGTTATTACGGGTCGTAATCACGACCCGTAATAACGGGCTCATAGACTTCTATTGGCGACGGGTGCCTTCCCGTTTTCTCACGGGAAGGTGCCCGTGCCGTTGAAAAAGATAGAACATGTCCTATTTCAGGCCGTAATAACGGCACGGACAGTCCATAGAAGTCTATGGAGCTCTCGTAATGACGGGTGGCTACATGTGTGCACCCGTCATTACGGCAGCGTTGCTAAGCGACGTCAGTAAATAGTCACTGTCCAGGGAGCTGAAAGAGTTAACTGATCGGCAGTAACTCTTTCAGCACCCTGGACAGTGACTACCGATCAGTATAAACCTGTAAAAAATAAAAAACGTTCATACTTACCGATAACTTCCTGCTTCCTCCAGTCCGGTCTCCCGCCCGTTGCCTTGGTGACGCGTCCCTCTCGACATCCGGGCCGACGTCCTGGATGACGTTTCAGGCCATGTGACCGCTGCAGCCAATCACAGGTCAATCACAGGCTGCAGCGGTCACATGGACTGCCGCGTCATCCAGGGATGTCGGGCTGGATGTGAAGAGAGGGACACGTCACCAAGACAACGGCCGGGTAAGTATGAATTTCTTTAACTTTTATTACAGAAAAGGCTGTCTCTTCTCTCTATCCTGCACTGATAGAGAGAAGGGGCTGCCGATTAGTGCAGTGCTATTTTGCCGCCAAAAACGTGCTCGTAAATACGGGTGGAATACGTGTGACACCGGACCCATATTTACGGGCACGGGTTCGTAAATACTGGTGCAAAACGGGTGGAATACGTGTGACACCGAACCCGTATTTACGCCAGTATTTACGGGTGGGAAAAAATACGGTCGTGTGCATGAGGCCTTAGGCTCAGTTCACATCTTGTTTTTACTCTATGTCTAACATGCACGTTTTGACATGAAAAAAGTGACGAAACGTGTACATTGATTTCTATGGACACCCTAATTTTTTGTGTACGTTTTCTTCACTTTTTTTTTTTTCAACGTAGTCTATTACTCTTTTCAGCGCTTTTCCTAAACATATGCCACACGTATACGTTTTTATTTGTATTGAAGTCAATGATAACAGATACGGATAACGTATGCAATCTTGACCTCGAAGTTTGCATATGTAAAAGCGTATATGTTTTTATAACCCTATAAGGGAAATTACCCAGATTCTGAGATAAACCAATGCCGCCACTTGCAAAGCCCTTCAGTACTGGCGCTAGAAGTCACTGCAGTCACTCCCTACTTCTTCCTTGATGTTTTGACTTTACAAATATTTATTGATTTGGCTCAAGAACAAAAAACGTATACGTTTTTAGAAGTAACGAACGAATGAACGAACGCAAACATATAAAAACATATACCACATAAATAGTAAGTGTATGTTACAAATTCATACGTTTTTTAACATATACGCCGGCGCATACTACAAACGTGTTAACAAAACTAGGCGTGAACGGAGCCTAAAAGAACATAAAAAATTTAATATATTATAATATTAATAATAAAAGCTCCTGTAAGCTTTTCATCAGTGGATATCCACATAACCAGATGGTACGTGGATTAGAAAATCGCCTGGGAAAGGTATTATCTCTACAGATACAGCCAGATAGAAACCGTAGCAATTGTAAATTCAGCGCTACCTACAACGGTTCCGCATGAAGTGTTGCACCTCAAGGGATTTACAATCCAGCGGAGTAAAGAATGTAGATAGGCCGTTAACCTGGCACAAGGGGAACGGAAACCTTGATAAGGTGAATGTACGTCTCATACACAGATGTTTCTCTGCAGGCAGCAAGAGATGATAAGAGAAAAGGAATCTCTATTGCCAGTGAACTGAAGAAACTAGCAAAATCAAGCAGACAGTCTCGGAACTTCACACTGTCACCTCAGATCATGTCACCAGAAGGTACCCAGAATAGAGATGAAAAACCTGCATGCAGTTTGTCCTTCAATGACATCAGTGAATAGCAGCTATATTTGTGTGCGTCCTATTCCATGGTATGGGTGAGTTACCGGTTTACTTCTGTTAGTAGTCATCTTCTCAAATATTAACTAACTAGTCAAGAAAATGTTCACTATTGTTTGGTTAAGAACACAACTTTTTAAAGTAACACTCATCTGCCTTACTAACATATAACCCGTGCCACATCATCACATAAATAAATATATATATTACTTTACAGGCATGAACTATACCCTGATGCATCATAAAAGCCGGTCTGGTAGGTCTATGCTACCTCATCTCAGCATATGATAGAGGGGGAGAATGCGGAGCTCGGGATATATCGTTTTCTACTATTTAATTTAGTATTTCATTTAAAAAGCTGTTTAAAGACGACCTGTCACTAGGTCATATAAGTTGAACTGGTTTACTGACCTGAATATCGCTGTCTCCCTGATTCCAGCGCTGCTTTGTTTTCCTGTTGTGGCCCACTGTTGTATTGGCTCTCTCACTACTAATTTGCTGTAGTTAGCCAACAGGGCGTGGACTACCCTCAAACCACCTTGCACCGATTGATCAGCATCAGAGGCAGGGAAGCTAGCTCCACCCTCTTTGCTAACTACAGCAGATTAGTATATATGGAGCCAACACAACAGTCGGCCACATCTCAGGGTGGTGGGTGGGGTTTGGGAGAGGATAACAATAAAAAGCGCTAGAATCAGGGAGACAGTGCTATTCAGGTCAGATAACCAATTCAACTTATATGACGGGTGACAGATCCTTTTTAAAATGCTGCCAGAACTCAGAGAGGTCCTCACCCACTCACAGTGTTTGACCGCGCTGCATGTATACAGACTTATACAAGAAAATCTGCCAAGCACTGTGTGGGCGGGGTCATCAGGACTCACAGGCTTTCTCTGAGTTCTGGCAGCATTTACACATCTTTTTACATGAAATATTAAATTATAGAAAACTATATCTCAGTATCTCCAACTCTATTCTTTGCTGCCCTCAGGGGAGTATAAGGAACTTCCTTAAATGTGGTCTGTCCTCCATAGAGGATAATGGCTAAAATGTCACAAACAAATAGCACTGACCTTTCTAGAGGGTTGATCATCATGAATGTTACAGTTTGTGTGTCACTTGTGCCAGTCATGATTAAAATAATGTACAATGTAAATACCACATATGAAAGGTTATGCCCATCACACTGCTTGGAAATTTCCTGCACAAGGAATAAATACATTAGTTAGCATTATGCTTCATAGCCCATCAGTCTCATATACCTCATACAGACAAGAACCATTATACAGCAGTAAGGAGCATTGTAGCTGAGAATCCAGCACTGGGGTGAGACAGTAAGGCCCTGTTAACACAGTTTTTGGTGTGTTTTTTGACGAGGAAACGGCGTCTGAAACATGCCAAAAACAGTCCAAATTGCCTCCCGTGAGCGGAAAGGAGGCGCCATGCCCTGTTTTCGGGCGTTTCCGGCTCTGAGCTCCCATTGACAATCAGCAGAGAAAGCGTTTTTTGCCACGGCACTCAACGGCTGCAGCAAAAAAACGCAGCCAAGAGTCTGCAGGTGGGTCAAAATCTGCCTCAAAATTCCTGATTTAATTTAGTCAGAATTTTCCACCTGCCAAAAACTCTGCGTGAACAGGGCCTAACACTTACCTGTTCTACAGATTCTAGGAGTAAATTCTGAGTGAATAAACAGGAGGGAGGAGGAAAGCAGCCTAAAACATATTACAAAGTTTCTTACATTTGCTTGTAATATTGATTTATGTAAAGTTATTTATAACCGGAGGTTCGTGTTGCCATTCTTTACAGAGCCTCGCTCATGAACTGCGTGGTGTCAAAAAACAAAAATGTCTTTCCTTACTTCTAAGCATGGGCAGGGTCCATTTTGTCAGACCCCAACAATCACATTGAGGGCACATCACGTTAAAAATTGCATCAATGACTGTCATGGGAAACCCACAAACAAACCAGCTTTGCCTTTAAATGCATGAATAGAATGTTACAATAATATATAATAGTATGGTCTCAACTAATCCTGGAAACTTGGTTGGCATGAGGCTTGGATGGCAGTAGCTGCATGAAATAGGCTCCCATGCTGCATATTGTCCATTCTCTCTCTATATATATTTCAATGAATACATTTTATTATGTTCGACATATCCCGAGATCAGGCAGTGGTCTCAAGTATGATAAACGGAGGTTGCAATATGATGGCACATAATGAGAATAATTAGCATTGATCTCTTGAGAAAATGCCTTTTTTAGAAGATCTTCTTTATAGTAGTCATAACTCTTTCAACTGTCCTAAAAGTGACTACTATAAAGAATAATTTTCTAAAGAGTGTTTTTCTTAAGAGATCATGGACTAGACCAATACTGGTTATGTCAACCAGTCTAGTGGATTTAGGCCGGGTTCCCACATAGCGATTTACAGTAGCAGCAAAGTGGATGAGATTTAGAAAATCTCAGGCCCACGCTGCGGAAAAAAACCGCAGCGTAAACGTTAATAAATTGACCTGCGGTGCAGAACATCTCTATTTATGCTGCGTTTTTGTTGATTTTCCGTTGCAGGTTCTCTCCATTGAATTTAATGGGGATGCAAAACCCGCAACAGAAAGCTAAGTGTTACGACTTTTGCGGTACAACTCTGGGAAAAAAATAAATCATACTTTCCCGGAACGCTCTCCTCCTTCCTGCAGTACGGCCACCTGGGATAACGTTGCATCCCATGTGACCGCTGCAGCCAATCACAGGCTGCAGTCACATGGCCTGCAACATCATCGTAGGAGGCCGGACTACGAGCAGAGAAGATAGAGGGAGGAAGTATGAGCACTTTTTTCCGCAGCGGAAATTACGTTCGAAAAAATTCACCACAATATGGTACAGCGGTTTCCAGGTCAGATACGCGGTGTGATTTTTATGCAGAGTATACGACCCATGGTAACCCGGCCTTAGGGATCCATGAAACACGGTTTTAACATGGCTGCCTTCACTCCCATACTTAACATATTTTATAGACCTTGCCTGTTCATCTGGCAACTGAGGAAAAATACTACAGGGGCAAAAATGGTCTCTGTACACAACGAGGTGGTCTAGACGTGCAAGGATTATGGGATTTTCTGATGCATCATCTTAAAATGTCGCTACGTCTGTGATCAATTTTATTGGAGAAGGTGGAATAGGAAAGACGGTCAGTCATGCACAGAGGTCTCCCTTCATATCAGTGGTCTCCAACCTGTGGCTCTCCAGTTGTTGGAAAACTACAAATCCCAACATGCACTGACAGACAGCAGTTGTCAGGGCATGCTGAGAGTTGTAGTTTTGAAACAACTGGAGAGCTACTGCTTTATGTAAATGTGTTTTAGAAGGTCACCTACTTCTAATATTACATATTGTGGTTTTACAGCACAGTTTGTTTCTTTGATGCAGGAAAGTCTGCCATGCTGCACAAATCCATCTAGCTGAACGTTTACGTTTATTTTTCAGGTGGCTGTATATGCTCTGAAATAGTGAGAAGAAAAGCAGAAGAAATAGCTTCAGCAGGGGGCAAACAAGCCAGCGGACATCTTTCCTGCTGTCTGAGATTACCTGCACCTTGGTATTTTCAGTTACTCAAAAATTGGAAACTGCCAAAATGACACGAGTGATACAAATCTAGTGGAATTCACGTGAATACGTTGCCTTTCCTGGTTATCACAGCGGATTTCCTATGGCGCTCATTGCATAGCAGGAGCGGAGTAAAGGTTGGAGAATAGTGTATCAGGAGCACAGGCGTTTGGACCTGAATGTGAAGCGTGGTGGAAGGAAAGGACACAGGGACTCGCTCTATAAGAGAGGAGGTGAAGTCTGTGAACATGTCACTTAAGGGCATTGCTAAGAAATATTTGCCGGGGATGTATTTTACTGTACATTTAAACCCTAGTGAAATGGCAGCACAGATGGAATGATCCACAATAGAGTCTTAAATGGAAGCGCTGTAGGAGATTGGAGGGGGGGGGGTATTTTACAGAAGAGCAGCGTCATATTCTGGCGAGTTCTGTAAAGCAGACGCTCTTCACCGTATTGTTGTGTCCAGGTTTCCTGCAGTGTTACATTCTTATTTAATAGTTGTGTTTATACATCTTTTCTATGAATATGTAGCACCTTATGAATTTAGTACTTGGCAGTGTAAAACACTACTTTTTATTTAAGATGTATGTTTTATTTGATTATTTTTATGCCGTACTCACTAAATGGCTTAATCCAATGTACAGGCAACAGCATGGACTACAACAATGACCCGCTCCTAGTTTTTTGCATTGTTGGCACAGTTGCCACTTACCACAGATACTTTACATTGTTTAGTGCCTTTAAGTATCTTTTTAAAATATCTTACAGATAACTTGTATCTACTGAAATATACATTACTAGAGGGCAACGCATTGTAGAGGAACAACATCTCCCCCATAATCCTATTCTGCTGTACACTCTTAGTAAAGCCTTACTCGTAGTGGAGCTCAATATTTAGTCTTTTGTGTGAGCAGTTGTTAAAAGGGAAATTACGTCTATATTGCTATCACAACGTATTTAACTCATATCCTGGTATTTGTATGGCTATCCGTGTTGGTGTACACTTCATTGTCCACACTGAACCTAGCAATGATGATACTTGATAGCAGTACACGGAGGCTGGGCAAGGATCACGTTAGCTTATTATGTGCAAGAAAAGACAAAAGCCTGACCTAAACGTGGCTGTGGATGAGCCTGGCACTCACTACAGACTATCCTACCAGAAGGACTGTTTTAATTTAGAAATAGTTGATACTAAGTTACTAATACGAGGCTTGTATACATTATATAGAGGTCAGCAAACTTTATTACTATTTATTTTTTTATATAGAACCTACAGATAAGGCATATGGACCTAAAAGTAGAGGTCATATGGCATTTTCTTTGATAATGTGTGGGCAGTGCCACATATTTAAGATTGGTAATATTCTATCTGTGGTACCACAACACTTAATTTATCCAAATCTAGTATTCATACAGAACATGGAGCACTACTGGCAGATTGCCTTCCATTGTACAGTATCTTAATGACATAAGCCAGGAGATTGAAATAAATTGGGCAGAGTAGGCACATTAATTGGTAACCTGGATTTCATCACAATCGGATGACGTCCTTAAGTAAATAGTTTGTGTTCTTGTTGGCCATGTCATGAATGAGTGTCATTCTCCTATTCTGCATATTGAGAATTGTGAGCTGAAACAGTTACTGTAGATTGTATAGTTAATGGTATTTACACTAAGTTGGAGTGTAGTGTTTTATGCCAATACTATAAGTTGGCAGACTTCTATGTGATCTAGTACTATTGTACCAGGTGGTTTCTGTAGCTGTTTTGGAGACATTCACACAGTGTAATTGCTTCAGATTTTCTGTCCGGTATGACAGTAGCAGCAAAGTGGATGAGATTTTAAAAATCCCATTCACACACTGCAGAAATTGACCTGCAGTGTAGATTTTTTTTTTTTTTAAACTGCAGCATGTCAATTTATGCTGCAGAATGGTTTCATATTTGTTGCAGACCTTCCGCATGAAGTTCAATGGGGAAGTAAAATTCTACAACAAATAGCAAGTGTTGAGATTGTTGCTGTGGCAAAGTTTAGAATTTGCATTAAAAAAAAAGTTCATACTTACCACTCCTGGAATTCCCATAGTGATGCATCAAACCTCCCCTATCTGGTCTCCGTGCTGCTGGCTTCTCGGGATGATGTTTCATCCCATGTGACTGTTGCAGCCGATCAGATGACCGAAAACGTCATGCCAGGCAGCCGGTAGCACAAACACCATGCCTGGGAAGAGTGATGCGTCACTGTGGTAGAACAGGGGTAGGTCAGTATGGACTTTTTATTATCACTTCATCGGTGATCTGCAGTGGCAAATCTGCCAGAAAGTGAGCACGTGAGACTATTGGCTGGCAGTTCCTGTAGAATCTGGATCGGATTTGCTGCAGTTTTGCGCTGCAAATTCAACCCGTGTGAACATACCTTTAAGAGCACACCGGAAACTTGTACGGTAAAACATTTTGGGAGACTTTTTGTGCTATTTATTTTCTTTAGAACGCTCTTGTAAACCTGCACAATGTTAAACGTGTTCTCTGGAGCAGTTTTTCTTTAGAAACAGAAGTTTTTAAATGGAGTTACAGAATGAGACTAAAAAACACCTTTGTACATCCATAGTGCCGATTCTGCCTGTCTATACTGTACTGAACGTGCTAGTAATGCAAGTAAGCCAGTAACCTTATAGGGCGGTTGTCAACATGTTGGACTGATCACAGGTTACCTGTCATGTTAAGACCTTTAGCCTCCCACTCTGTACATCACACATGAAGTTAGTTATCAGCACTTTTCTCCCTTGCAGTGCTTGTTTTCACCCCTATTTCTGGAGAAATGTAATGCTTAGGTAGTAGGGGACTAATACAAGCCTTTAGGCATGGAGATGCAGTTTAAAGAGGCTCTGTCACCAGATTTTGCAACCCCTATCTGCTATTGCAGCAGATCGGCGCTGCAATGTAGATTACAGTAACGTTTTTATTTTTAAAAAACGAGCATTTTTGGCCAAGTTATGACCATTTTTGTAATTATGCAAATGAGGCTTGCAAAAGTCCAAGTGGGTGTGTTTAAAAGTAAAAGTCCAAGTGGGCGTGTATTAGGTGCGTACATCGGGGCGTTTTTAATACTTTTACTAGCTGGGCGCTGTGAAGAGAAGTAACATCCTCTTCTCTTCAGAACGCCCAGCTTCTGACAGTGCAGATCTGTGACGTCACTCACAGGTCCTGCATCGTGACGGCCACATCGGCAGCAGAGGCTACAGTTGATTCTGCAGCAGCATCAGCGTTTGCAGGTAAGATCGACTTACCTGCAAACGCTGATGCTGCTGCAGAATCAACTGTAGCCTCTGGTGCCGATGTGGCCGTCGCGATGCAGGACCTGTGAGTGACGTCACAGATCTGCACTGTCACAAGCTGGGCGTTCTGAAGAGAAGAGGATGTTACTTCTCATCAGAGCGCCCAGCTAGTGAAAGTATTAAAAACGCCCCGATGTACGCACATAATACACACCCACTTGGACTTTTACTTTTAAACACACCCACTTGGACTTTTGCAAGCCTCATTTGCATAACTACAAAAATGGTCATAACTTGGCCAAAAATGCTAGTTTTTTTAAAATAAAAACGTTACTGTAATCTACATTGCAGCGCCTATCTGCTGCAATAGCAGATAGGGGCTGCAAAATCTGGTGACAGAGCCTCTTTAATGTATAGAAAATTAAACTTCTTGGGACCACTTTTGTACATGTACAAAAGTGGTCCCAATACAGAACATGAACTAACAACCTGCAGGTAGAAGAGAAATAAACATGGATTCTGTATAGATATGTAATACTTATTAAACTAGGTTTATGTAGTTGCTGTATAGTTAGATTTAGGTCAGCAAGTAAAGCCCAATGTTATGAAATGGATATCACTTCTCAGACATGAACACTGGTAATGGTGATCAATGATCTGCCAGCCCCTGAACGGTTTTCATGCCTTGTTCAGCAGCAGTGTTATAGTGAATTGTGAGAAGTGCCCAGCAGGGCAACTCGTATGTACAGGGCACTAAAGTATTTCAATGTTTGTAATAATTGTGATTTCTGGTATTTGGTCTTGAATGTGCCTAATTTATGCATGCTATGACGTGAGTGACAGTGTCATGACCTTTTTGTGCCAGTTTTGAAAAGTGTGGATTTTGTAAAACTACTTCTTCCATTTGGACTACTTAATATATACAGACTTGAAACCCTGTTGTATTTGTATATGTTGAGAATAAAGACGACTTGCTTCATGACTGTCAGTAAGGATTCTTTAAGGTCACTATGGCTGTAGCTATTTGAATGTAAAGACAAAGTTGATTTAAAAACACCTTTATTGATCACAGATTGTTTTCTGTGTCACACCTGGAGCTCTGTATATACAAAAGGCACAGAAAAATACAATCAATAAATATCTGTAAGTCCTTAAGATGTTCTTTATGAATGGTCTTTTTTACTTTATATGTCTCACCACCATCATGAATTGAAATCTTTTACTTGTGATGCAAAATCCAGCTCGTCCGCCGGTACGTTGCGCAGCTGCGCCTCCACCATCTCCTGCAGGTCTTCACTCAGCTCACGTGTTCTACCTTTGAACTGCAACACAAAACCGCAGATAATTAGACATTTCCATCGCTCGAGGCCCTCACTGAACAGGCCGAGGTGAGTTCCACTAAGGTCATCCACTAACTACATGTGGCAGCTTTATTTCTTGCAGTGTTCTAGGTGTTTGTAAAGTGGCGCAGGACTGATATTTAAACACGCTTATAAAGGCTGCTGAAAACGACCAGTGAGGATATAGATATACATTTTTCTCTCACAGGTGGGAATGGATCAGAGAGAAGGATATCCTTAAAGCTGTATTCATCATTTGGAATGGATTTTAGATCAGTTTCATTCAGATGCAGCTAGCTAGTTACCCCCTCTATCGCTTTACATGTCCTGTCATTGTGAAGCTATACTTTTGGACAGACAGTTGCTCCTCAGCATATGTCATCGACCTCTCCACTTTATCCGGCACTTATTCTAAGCTGGATATCATTGCAGCATTCATACTCTGTGGCTAGTTGTACGTGGCTGACAGAAGTAATAGTAAAATAATCAGCATCAAGTATGAAAACCAATAGATACAAACTGGAGATGTGACCTACAGCAACAAAGCTTTAACTGCAAATGAAAGCAATGTCACCAATAGTAGAGGCATTATCCATAAGAACCAGTTCTCTGTTCAATTGAGGTCAAGATAATCGTGACGGGGTCAGTAAATAAATACCTTAATCTTGGGAACAGTTTCAGGAACTTGTGGATTGAAGTTCATTTCATTCATAGAGTAATCACCAAACAATTCTACAGCAGATCTGCAAAACATGAATACATTGTACTTAGACAGGCATGTGTAATACTAAATAGACTTCAGAACATGGTGACACTTGGGGTCAAATATGTGAATAGAACGGGAGTGGTCTTGTTCTTATCTGGATTTAGCTATAGCAGCGTTAATAACAGGTAAGGTAGGGGACATATGAGACGCAGATGCCATAGGCTCCATCTAGTGCATTTTGTAATTAGCTGCGTTTATTAACATTGTATAATTATATACATTTTTAGCTGGTCCTATAAGGTTTCTAGTTCTTCACTGAAAGATTTTGCTCCATTTGGAAGAATAGTTCTTCTTGATATATTTAAAAAGAATCTTTCCATTACATACAAAAAGCCAACAGACTAAAGACCTACAGCAAGAAAGTTCCCAAGAGCCTCGGGTTCATTTCCTTCTTATTTCTTATGTTTAGTCCCATCAGCGAGTCCCCAAGGAAGAGAACTTAAGCTATAGGCTCTGGGTTTAGGGACCCTATATTAGACTGTGAATTCACCGTCTTCGCACTGCCCTAGAGACAGAAGGGATAAGAAAATAGAGCAAATCTAAAGCAGGACACCCCTTCCCTATTAACACTATAAAATATATGCAGTTTATAAGTATATTTATAATCTCCTAGAATCTCACGGTTTAGTTAAACTCTGACCCCAAAGCCTCCGTTACAGATTCTGTCCGATTTGATGGGATCAATAGCGCTATATGCAGAACTATTCTGGTCGTTAAAATTACACATATCACGATGGAACGGTCAGGTGCCGGTGGTATCTGTAAAATATATTTTTTTTTTCTAAAAAGCAAGTTGGAGGCAGCATGAGGAAAAAAGGCGGGTATGCCGTGTAAAAGCACACAGCGTATCTGCCCCGGTCCCCAACCAAATTGTGGTGCCGTTTTTCGGCCAGAATGTTCGCTGCAAAAAACTACATGAAAAAAATAAAAATCTATACTTACCCGTAGCCATGTTGACGCGTCCCTCTGACGTCCTGCCACCTAGGCTGACGTTTTATCTATCCCATGTGACCGCTGCAGCAGTCACATGGGATGAAACGTCATCCTTGAAAGCCGGGCTGGACGAGGAGCACAGTGTTCCGGGTAAGTATAAAATATTTTTTTTTTTCTGAGTTGCGATTTTTGCAGCTGAATCTGAGCTTTTCCACCGCAAAAATCACAACATCTGCTATTTGTTGTGGGTTTTACCTCCCCATTGAATTCAATGGGAAACACCCACAACAGAAAAGTGATTCTGCGGCATAAATTGACATGGTGTGGATTAAAACAAACGCACCGCATGTCAATTTATGAACGGTTTTCCGGCTGATTTTTTATGAGGCGCCTGGATGAGATTTGTTCAGATCTCAGCCACTACGCTACGACTGTATTATGCTGCAGATATTCTAGAATCAAATACGTTGCGAAAAATCTGCAGTATTTACGCTATGTGTGAACCTGGCCTTATAGTGTGGGTTACATTAGGGGTGGTGGAATTTCTTTTTAAAAAGGTGTCTGTCAGAGGAACAGACATGATGTCTATATATGTAGAATGTCTCTCCCATCAACAATATGGCTGGGTTTTCATGGCAAGCCTCATTTTACCAGAAATAACTAGTGTCATCACAGAGAAATGCTAACTTATTTGTAAAATTATATCCGTTGTTTTTTTTCATATAATCTCTCAAACATAATGGTCATACCTTCTACTTAACGAAGCTCTAAGCGCTGATGAGCCTTCAGAAGGAGCCCCGGCACAGAGGTGAGCGGCAAAAACCCGGACTACAGGGTGATAATGTCTCTGAAAGAGCAAATAGATTCCATTTCTTATTCAGCCAGACAAGTGCATTCAAAGAACATAAAAACAATATTTTCAGCAGGTTCAGGAGCGGTAGAAATATCAATGAGCAGTGAATAGGGTGCAATTCCCAAATCTACAGGTATTACTGGATCTGCTCTCTTTAGCTGCAGTAGTCTTCTGGTAATACCCTGCGGGATGTGGCCAAACTTCAGCCTATCCACCACTTGTCAAGTGGAAAAACCAAATAATCGACTGATTGGTTGCTATTGGCAACAGGCTGGTTTTATCAGATGTTTGGATAGATAAGCCCCAGTCTGTTTTTTTACACCGGCATGGTTCTGCAATCCTTAACAGCATATACAGGAACCTGCAGCTTTAGAGACCAATTCCAACATTACACTAGGGAATTGCTATTTGAGCAATTCTGACACTTAGACTATGTACATCTTTGAAAGTGAAATACATATTTACATAGTGTGTGCGTAACTTTTAAATTCGTTTTTAATAAAACTTTTTGAGATACATCTGCTCTGTATTCTGTATACAGAGCACCTGTATCGTTTGCTAAATCCTGTACCTGTCAGGTCCGTGGGACTAATGGGTTTCAATGACAGTGGTCCCTGTGTGTATGTGACACTCAGGATCCACCTGTTAGATGTGATAGATTAGAGGTGGATCCTGCGTGGACCCACTGACACTGAACATCTCATGTCCACGGGACTGACGGATTCAGGTCTTAGCGCACGATACAGTTGCTCTGTATAGAGAATACAAAGCAGATGCATCTCAAAAAGTAAAAATATTTTTTTATACAAACTAAATTTTTAAGTTGCACAATACACACAAAGTGATTATTTTTTAAAACAAAAATGGCAGTCAAAGGTTTACATAGCCTTTAATATAAAAGGAAGGGTGGAGTTTCTCTTTAAATATCTACTGCAGTGGAGCCTGGAAGAGTTTGCAGCTGATCAACAATGAAAGAATTTACCAATTCACACAACATATTCTTTATCAAATCTTCCTAAAAGTTGGTCTTGTCCAGGACTTCTTGTGACATGAGCACTACGTTTATATGGCTGACTGCGTCTTGGCATCTAGAATGTCCCTGGATCTAGAGAAGGACACATCTCATTCTCACATTATGAAGTCTCCTTATCTGCAAGTGCCATCAAAATATATTTGCAGTTCCATAAATCTGGAGGATGTGAGATAAAAATGACTTCTTGGTGATGATCTTTGGATATCTTCACACTGGTTCTTTATAGGGTCACAGCTTTCACACAACACTGACAGCTGCACATACCATTCTCATTTCCAATACACAAGTCTTCATAAATCAGGTCTTCATAAGTTATTCCAGAGACTCTTCACAGTTTGGGTCCTTTTACACCGGCCAACAGGGGCTGTAACCAGCGCCGATCAACGAGACAGCTCTTGGTTGTAGAAGGACGAGCGATCGTTACTACGTTCGCTCGTCTCCATGCATTTCCATCATGTTGGCTGCACATCGCTCTATTTACATAGGGAGACGTGCTGTCGACAACGATAATATTTTCTGCTGCAAAAACGATATGATCAGCCGATCATGCCGTTTACACAGGGCAATGATTGGGAATGAGCGTTCATATGATCGCTCCTTTTCCAGATCATTGGCCCGTGTTAAAGGAGCTAATGCAAGTTTGCTCAATAAGAGATCTAATCTCTCTGCATACTAATTATTATATACTCAGCCTGTAATCTCATCTCTGATAGGAATGGCTATTTCTGTTAAAATACGGAATCTCCGCTTTCTGCAGAACTTTGTCAACTGGCAAATTACCTGTAAGGTGTGCAGCTCCCACAAGGCTGTATTTTGTGCATTACAGTATTCCGGCTCATCAAGCTCTGGTAGGTAGAGTCCACTGCCTTGAGATTCATTGTCAAGCAGAATGTCAGTCTTTGGGAATGTCTGAAATAACATAGAAACTATGTGAAAACAAGCAGAAATAATGATCACAGGACAGAAGTTATCCTTTTCCTTATAAATTTTTTTAAACTTGTTTTAAAGAGGCTCTGTCACCAGATTCTCAAACCCCTATCTCCTATTGCATGTGATTGGCGCTGCAATGTAGATAACAGTAACGGGTTTTGTTTTTTTTTAAACGTTCATTTTTGGCCAAATTATGAGCTATTTTATATATATGCAAATGAGCTTTGAAAGGGACAACTGGGCGTTTTTTTTTCGTTATGTCCAACTGGGCGTGTAGTGTGTTTTTAAGAAGGTGGGGGGGGGGGTGGGTTTACGTGTATGACGCTAACCAATCAATCGTTTACCTCCGTAATCTTGCGAGATTACGCGTGGCTAGCTGGAATCTCACAGAAAAGAGTCAGAAGTGTCAGGATTCTGAGTACACATGACGTCCAGGCTGGATGATCATGTGTATTCATTATCAGGACACTGCAGTAACGTTAATCTCTGTGTATGTGGCTGCACATCGCTGCCGTGTAAATCAATGGAGAGGAGTGTATGATGCTGACTGGTCACTGATTGGTCAGCGTCATACACGTAAACACGCCCAGTTAAAAACACAATACACGCCCAGTTGGACATAACAAAAAAAACCGCCCAGTTGTCCATTTCAAAGCTCATTTGCATATATATAAAATAGCTCATAACTTGGCCAAAAATGAACGTTTTTAAAAAGAAACCAAAAACTTTACTGTTATCTACATTGCAGCGCCGATCACATGCAATAAGAGATAGGGATTTGAGAATCTGGTGACAGAACCTCTTTAAGCACATAACAGTATAAAACATTCAAGGTACAGCAAGTAACCGGTATAAAGGCAACAGATGGAGGAGTACATCATACATAATCATCACATAGGAGACAATGAAGAAAAGTTGCTAAAGTTATCCAAACCCCACAGGGCTCAAAGGGGCACTCTAACATTGCAAAAGCAACTAAAGACGGTCAATGAAGGAGCATAGAGTGCCGGAGGAAGACTAAGTGAAGTGCGACATACCCATACCTTCATCAATTTGTCAGGATATTTCCAGGGTTGATAAAACAATTCCTTATAAAAAAATAAATATGGTTTATTAACTAGAATTCTCCACTGGGAAAGTGTGGGTGGCTGGTCTCCCATGCAACGAAGAGCAACCACTTTTCTTACAAAGAAACCATAAAAGTCTCTCTATGGAGAATTCTAGTGGGGTGAGGCCAAAAAGCTCCTCCTCCAGAGGGCACAAGCCGCAAACCACCTCTGGATTTAGCACCGGTGGCACCACGCAATCAGACACAAGCTGTGTAACCTCTTCCCAGAAGGCCTTGAGATAAGGACAGTCCCAAATCAGATGCCAAAATGGGGACTATGGCTTCTGGAGTGGTCAAGGTGTTTCATTTTAAATAGTCTATAAGGGGTTAAATAGCAGTGTTGAACTATATACATTTGAATCCATTTATTGTTTGCTGTGGCAGATACAGCGGAGAATTAGTGAGGCTCTTAAGTCTCCTCTGCATGTAAGTGAGGGATATCCCATACATCTTCAACCACGAGAGGCCTAGCTGACAATTTGGTTCCCGGTTGATGAGTATATAAGACCCAGATAATTCCTTTGGGGCCTTGAGTTTTAAAGCCCAATCAAGGGTACTCAGAAATAGTCCTGTCATTAATGGGAAATTGGAATTGCCACGCATGTCAAAGTTGGAGAGGTTTATAAAATGTAGCCAGTGGCACTCCGCACCTCTCCTGCAATAGAGTAAACAACAAATGAGAACTATTAGAGTAGATCTCCCTCAGGCAAACAATTCCACTCTCCCTCCAAAAACCTGCTTGGCCACTTTGTTCCCACAATGGTTACTCCCCATGCACAATGTCAGCTGCTCAAGTGCAGAACGCAAAGTAGACAACCCGAGATGTTGGGCCAATAAACATTCAGAGTTTGGTAGTACAGAATTTGTAACGCAGTGGCACAGATCCTGCACCTAACCAGCCAGATCATACAAATAAAAATCTGGCAAAGCAGCAGCACCTGTTTAGGGCGCTGGAGGACAGTTCATGTCTCGAGGAGTGCAAGACAAATAAATGTAGCCATAAAGGACTGAAATTTGGTTAAAAATGTTTTAAGATACTGAGCCACAAGAATGCCCTTGGGCAGGAGTATCATTCAGTTTCCTTATATTTAGATGTAATATGTTATAGAACCTAGTTTCTGAACCTGACTAGTACGTGTGGTGCCCCTAACCTAGGCTGGACACAGAATTCTTCCTCCCTCTGATACGGGGGGCACTGGTGTATGATGTCTCAGGCATGTTCGCAATATAACTTAAGAACACCCACATATATTTGTCCTTTTCGTCTCCAAAGTTTAGAGCCACGCACTCACCTCCCTCCATGCCCCCTGCACATCTGATTGATGTGACCAGCAATGTGAAGAAGAAAGGCACTCCCATGAATAACGGCAGTGGCATCAGTTACTTATAGAAACAGCAGCAATAGTAGCCACGCACACTCTAATATGATGGCAGTTGAGCAATTTTGTTCCATATTACTAGTTTTTGGAGTAATTGGTGAAATTCATCTGACTAGGAGGTAATTCGCTTGGAAGCGATAGAAAATCCTGTTCTTAATGTACACAGAAGATATTAGCGGTCTGTAAAGATATAGTTAATTTAAAGAGGTTGTCCAGTCATCAGATATTGAGGTTAGACCATCAATTTCTGATTGGTGGGGGTCCGACACCCAACGATCAGCTGTCTTAAAGGGGCTGCAGCGCTTGCACGAGCGCTGCTTCCCCTTCATTCCTTACCTGCTCATACTGTGAATCGCCAACACGCTTGTAGCGACTGTTTACAGTATTACAGACTTCTCCCATTCAAGTGATACAAGCGTGTTGGCAATTCAGTGTGAGCAGTGACAGAAATTGTGAGGAAGCAGCGCTTATACGTGTGGTGGCCCCCTCAAAATATCTGATCGGCGGGGGTGCCGATCCTGAGGATAAGCTATACATTTGGTTAAAGGGGTTGTCCAGGCATAAAAATTTTCATGATATAACATGCAGGGCATTTACAGACTTCTGCCTTTACAGTCTTGTATTTATATATATGCCAGACTACAAGTATCAGCTTTCCATCTGCACCAGGAGTAACTTGCATTTAAAATCCACACACATCAGCTTTCATCTATCACCACAAATCCTGCCTTGTTCCCACAGCAACCAATCACAGTGCAGCTTTCATTTGTTTCCAGAGCAGTATAGAAATAAGAGCTGAGCTCTGATTGGTGGCATTTAGGCCGGTTTTTGTGACAGGTTTGATAAATGTTCCCCACAGAGTGTATTTTGGTCTCCATGTTCCTAACAGAAGGTCCATTAGATAAAGGACATTGGGCCATGTAATGCTTTAAAACTTTTAACGGGATGCGATGGCATCTTATGAAATATTGTATTTGTGTGGTGCATTCTCATCTCTTTCTGTGAATTAAGATGGAAACAAGGAAGACTGTTTACAATAACACAGGCGAGACGTCCAGCGGTCAGATCCTTAGAGATTATGGGAAAAATATCTGAATGTGCATTTGTTGTTTATATTCATCTGCATAATGCATTCTTTTGTGAATCCCCCCAACTGATGGGAATATTTGTGAGTCCCTGTTATGACTTCAGAGGGGACGCACACATTAAAGCAAATTTAGCATCTTCCCTAGAGAGATAAAACGGGTCTTTTTTTTTTTTTGTTATCCTCATTTTACTACTCATTTCTGCTGCACGTTGTACCCGGGTTGTGGCAATTTCTCCAACTCTGTAAAACGGATTCCTAATTCAGCAATTAACTGAAGAAATCAAAGTAAAGACAAAACCTATCTGGGCATATTCACCATTACAGAGCGGAATAGCTTTGTGTTATGTGCCATACTCAAGATGGGGAATGTTCTGTTACAGAACAAGGTCCGGTTCCGCCTGGAACGCTTCATTGCCACTTTCCAGAATAGAACGGACAAGACATTTGTGTCTGAATAAGAAGTTCAAAGGAAGCAGCAGACAGGAGCCTCTCGGTGGTCAATAGTGGTAGTTTCCATGTCAGAGAACTGTCGTTTAGCCAGCGGCTTCTGTATAGATCGGGGCTTCCTCCAGGCTCAATATTCAATAAAAGTCTAGCAAATTATACTGCGGGTGGGGAGAAGAAAGATTCATTTCTCAAGAGAATTCAGCTCGCACTTTATACACAATAAATACAACTGTGAGCCGTCCTTCATGTGACATCTGTGCGGACGGCCTGTTTACCTGCTGAAGCCCTATAGTTGATGCCGCGTGTGCCCACAAATCAGTGACAAGTGTAGATGATTATTAATCTGAAACCGCCAACAGCATGCGCTCTCTGTGCAGATTTACTTACTTGCAGGAGTCCTCTGTTGGTGGACATGATGCCGATACATGAATTGGGTAGGACATGTAGCGCCAAAACGGAGAGTCTCTTTATAAAGGCCAGAGCTCTTTGTGGGGACACTTGCTTCCTACGCTTGGTGAGCATCAGTTCCAGACACTGAAGAGCAATCACTGTATCATCATTTGTAGACCCTGGAAGCAGAGACTCATTCATGAAGGAAAAACCTCTCACAGATAGAACTTTTCTATTACAGTTGCATGAAATATTTACAATTCACTGTCCTAAAACCACAAACCCTTCAGTATCCCTTCATGTGACCTTACAACTCATGTGATTTGTATTACTCAAGAGGTAACTCGTATTCTGAACTTCTAATTTAAAACACAGTGAAACTCCATTAATTCAGCACTTTTCATAAATAAATATTAGTAAAATTACTCTGACTTAGGCCCCATGCAGACCACCGTATTTTTCATCAGTATTTACAGACCCATTCATTTCTATTGGCCGTGGACACCTTTCATTATTTTTACTGATGGGTGTCCGTGCTGAAAAAATTATAGAACCTGTCCTATTCTTGTCCATAATTCCGGCAAGGACTCTCCCATAGAAGATATTGGTAGAGTAGACCTCCAATTTATATTATAAGTTGTTAAATTTATCCCTCCGGCAAGGACTCTCCCATAGAAGCCCATGGGAGCTTCTGTAAATACGGACGGCTACGGATGTGCATCCATATACCGTCTGTATTTACGGAAGCGTTGCTATGCAACATGTTGATGACATCATTTGCATCCTCTTTTTTTTTTTTTTTAACGGATCCGTATATACGGCTGCAATACGGACCGGATTTCCGAACACCCTTCCATATATACGGGTGCCTACGGATCCGGATTTATGGACAGTATTTCGGGATAGATGTAAATACGGTCGTGTGCATGGGGCCTCAGAGTGCAGTCACACACAGCAAATTTTGTTGTAGAGATCTTTGAGACTGAAAATCAGTTCCATTCAACTGAATAGGGATGTCTACAGCAGGTGCATGGATTTCTGCAAGTTCAATGCAGATGAATGGAACTGATTTTCAGTCACAGAAATTTCTGCTGTGTGACTGGACCCTTAAAGAGGATCTGTCACTAGTTTAGTAATGCCCTATCTCCTAGCTAATCTAATAGGCGCTGTCACACGGATAAAGCTAGTGAAAATTGTGTCCCAAAACTTTTATTTATTAAGTTAGAAGCTTTTTTTTCTAACTATGTAAATGAGCCTATACTTGACAAGTGGGTGTCATCAGCAGTGATTCTCCTGAGGTGGAGCCTCCTCACAGCCTCTGACGCTGTCCTATCAGCATGAAGCTGCTTCACACAGTGTGAGAGACTGAGGCTGGAGGGAAGGGGGGTCACTTCAAACAGCCATATCTGATGGCATATGAAAGAGGAGATTCTAATCTTTCATATGGCACCAGGATCGCCGTTCGCGGTGACACAACCGGAGATATCATCAGTTAAATACACAGTCGGGAATGGATGCTGTATACCATATGATCACACTGTGTTGCTGGGCAGGGAAGGGGGTGAAGCTGTGTGCTGATTGGACAGCGACATACAGAAAACATTACACCGCCCAGAGTGAAAAGAAAGAGTCACCTCCTATTTGGCTATTAGACACACATTATAATATTTAGAAAAATGCTCATAACTTTGCAAATAATAAAAGTTTTTCAAAACAAAATCACACTGAAGTCATCAGGAGCAAAGCAACTATTAGATTAGTCAGGAGATGGGGAATTGATAAACTGGTGACAGATCCACTTTAAACCCAAAGTTAAAAATGGCAGATTCTGAGCAAACATTTTAGTATTGGCTGTAGGCTCGCTGCCTTAACACAATCTGGTTGTAATGTTTTTGGCAGCAGTTTTTTCCTGTATCTATATTCAATCCTATGAAAGTCTGGATGTGAGTCTTATGGGAATGAATAGATAGACTGACTTCATGTCCACACAGCAGATGCTGTAAGATTCAGTCAGAGCGGGGGTCATGTAACCGAACAGCAGCTGGGAACGCAGGCTCAAACTACTAAATAAAGCCATAGGTGAGTTTTCTAACCACAGTAGCGTTTATGCCACCTCAACGACAAACAAGGGGACCCAAAACATTTTGCTAGGAGTGCTTCTTTAGCCCCCTAACGCATGGTCTCGTACATGTACGTGACAAACGTTAAAGGGAAGTGTTGAGCGCGCCCCACACTCAGCGGGTGCTCAGCCAACACCTCACCGCAACAGGCGGAATCAAAGACAACTTTGATTCCGCCCATTTAAACCCTTAGTTGCTACGATCACTTGTCAAAATCACAATATACATTAGTATTGCAGTATAGAGTGCACGCGATCCAACTATTCCTAGGGAACGCAGAAAAAAAGTTAAAAAAAAACAGTTAAATAAAGTTTATTTGGGTCCACTCAGAAAATAATTAGAATACAATTTCCTCTAGAAAACAAGCCTCTAACAGTCTGCAGTCGGATGGTGGGCGCAATAACCTGCAGCAATGTGAATTCTGGGACAACTCTGCTGGTTAATATTGGGCTATAGAGGGCACTCTCAATAATAGCTTTGCAATAGAAAGGGTGTGCTATGAGAATATCAACCGTTCATGTTAGTTTTGATGGAGAATTTATATAATTGGTTTGAAGTTATTTAAATAGCAAACCAAAAAAATCTTTTAACAAATCTGCATTCTAGCTACAAAGGATTACAGTTTGATCACACAGAATAAATTAAACACTAAGCAGAGAAGTCCCAGACAAGTTTCCTAATGTTACTTGTTCAATGTCTCCGTCATGAATGTAAACACAGTACATTCTGTCCTGGAGGAACAAGACGAGCAGCGTGGTAATGGTGCCGCTTCTCGGACTCAGCAGAACAGCACAAGTCGGGCGTCCTCTATGTGATCACTGTGCAGAGACTCTGGACAAGATTCACAGCATTAGAAGTACGGCCGCAGGCAACAAGAGGGTATAAAGAGGATAGAACCAGGACTTGTGGGATCTCACTGAAGGAAAAGGTCATGAGAAATAGCTCTGCTATCTTACTTTGGCGTCCGAGGGATCTTGAGTTGAAGTAACCAGGCAGAGCAGTGGGAAATCCCAGATAAATAAGCCAAGAAACTGTGCTGAGGAGGAGAAATCAGACTTCTATTTCTATAGGATACAGGGGTGAACTACTGAACCTAAAATCACAGGGGTGTAACAGAAGATACAGACTGGCACTATGAAAGAGACTGTCACCGGGACACATCACTTTAACTTAGGGCATTAGTGGGTGCAGAACGGCGTTTCTTAAAGAATCTGTCATGCCAAGAATTGACAGGACACTTTTTAACACATGTAGTTTAATTATGCTCGCGTAAAAAAGTATATTGTATGCACTAAAGGCGCCCTCCCTCATTGATGTCAATGGGAAGCTGGAATCAAATGTTTAACTAACACTTATTTTGGTGCGTAATACAGGACAAAATACACTCCGTGTGAACAGGGCCTTAGATACAAAAATAGAGTAAAGCGGCTAAGGTGGAATTTTTTGTTAACATGCATTTAAGGCAACCTAAATTGCCTACTGGGATCTATGAGCAGTACACAGGGACATCTGCTTACATGCTAAATTAGACAGCTAGGTTGCAAAGTATTCGGGAAGCCATGTCAAGGGCTTTTCGTCAATCAGCATCTACTGTATGAAAATGCTATTGGGTGGATTGACAGAACTGATCAGGAGAAGTCATGATCTCCACCAGAAACAACTACAATCAATCCGCATGTTACAGGTGCTTCAGTTTCCTCAAGTGCACGCTTCCGTCATTACTCTTCTAAGGGCAAAGAGTCAGCAAAATCACGTAGTATTTCAGGAAAGGTGATCAATGGAATTCATTCAATGCCATCATCAAAAACACAGTACCATGGATTTCCAGCTGGTAATATGTAGAAAACAAAAGCATAGGGATGTACAGGATACTATAGGCCATAGAAGCCAGGCGGATATATATATATATATATATATATATATATATATATATACACACACACACACACACACACACACACACACCTACCTACCTATGTACCATGAGACTATATAGAGAAGATGAATGCAGGCAACAGGACGAGTTGAGATTTATAGTAAAGTTCTAGTATGCTAATAAGATTTCGATTTATTTTTTATTTTATAAACCAGCCCCGACTATATATGTCGGACCAACTTAGAAATTTCTTCTACAACTTCTGCCAACCATCATTCTTCTGGGATTTCAGGTCATATATGCACAACTAAAACACAACTTTTTATCCCATGTCTTTATGTCCTGTCTAGAAAACTTATCAGAGCCTCTTGTGATGACCTCATGTTCTGTCAGAGAATATAGAGATCTACAATAGATGACTTAACTAGGCCCAGTATTAATACAAAGGTAATCTTCTACATAGCTCTGCAATTATGGTCTACTCAGAATCCGAATACAAAGGAAAAACACAATCCGACACCACATTATAGCTAGATTATATATATTAATAATGATGGTCTGAAAACATGAATAACTGCTCTGAAGTACAAGACTGGACGGTGAGAAGTGCTTCTATATATTACAACACAGTGACATTGTAGAAAGTACAATTGGAAAAAATTGGATTACCTGCACTTAGGCCAAATAGTGTTTTGTAAAGGTGAGAGTAGAAATTTAAGGGGTCAATATTGAGGACGTCACCTGTTAAAAACAAACCACATTTATTATGTCATCGCCTCGATTAGTTGGGTTTACCTAAATGAATGTGAAGAGCAATGCTGACCGACATCTATCCAGTGTAACTATTATTAATAATAAGCCTTCAAAGAAATATCCTATATAGAAGAGGTCACCAACCTGTCACTCTCCAGCCGCTGTGAAACTACAACTTCCAGCATGCTGGGAGTTGTAATTCAACAAAAGTAGGTGAGCCACACGTGCAGGATAACCGCTATGGTATATTCTGGGGCCCTACTACCAATGCAAATACAGAACGCATACAATAATGACCAGTTTCTAAACCACCTACATGCCTGCCAGTGTCTACCTTATCTTACCTTGGCCGGAAAGTATATTGAACGCTGTCTGCACACAATGAAGACTCTCTCTGTAGCTGAGATCCTGGAGAAACGACACAACAAGTTCCTTATAGCAAAGTCGTAACATTAAGTATTGTGAGTTTTGTGTAGAGTAAAGGTCTAATCAATGTGAATGCTGAAAACAATGAAGTAATTGCCAAAGTCCGTTCTCTCCTCACCCGTGTCTCGATAGCCATACAAGATATTCTACAAGCTCATGGAACAACCTCCCTCCCCTCCATTCATTTCTATGGGGCTGCCGAGCGCTATGTGGTCGAGCATGCGCACGACCGATCTATTTCTATGGGGGCTCCAAGGAACAGAAAGGTAAGGCCGTTCTCGTGATTGGTGGGGGTCCCAGCAGTCGCACCCCCCCCCCCCCACTGATCAGATATTTCACACCTATTCACAGGATATTACTGTAAAACCTCTTAAAACACCAAATTATTTCACTTATTATCAGGAGTGATCTCCCCTAAGGCTGCGTTATTCCACCCACAGGAAAATACTCAGTACACTAAGTGGATTCCCAAATTTTATTATAGACTACAATGTAACTCTGACAGTCTATGTCATAGTAACTAATAAAAAATAAATGTGAGTCTCATCATAATACGATCATCATTTAGAAAAGACTATAAAAGAAATGCCGACATACTCTGGCTCTACTCGTTCCTGTGGGTGATTAATTCTATCAGCAGTCTCCATCTCTGCTGGGACCAGGCATCGAACAAGTACCCATAAAACATGAAAAATGTCTCCTCCCGATTCATATCG
Source organism: Rhinoderma darwinii (assembly GCF_050947455.1). Lineage (NCBI taxonomy): Eukaryota > Metazoa > Chordata > Amphibia > Anura > Rhinodermatidae > Rhinoderma > Rhinoderma darwinii. Next base: position 49,983,280 of record NC_134697.1, on the reverse strand, counting down.
AGGTTGATAAATAACCATTTATGCAATAAAACACGATTCAGGGAAACTCAATTATTAAAAGAAAAACAGGAGAAATTAACTCAATATAAGTTACCAGAGAACTACATGGCAAATTATAAATGGTCATGAAAAGCGGAATAAGCGCAAACCACTTTCAAGGAAAAGGACAACACGGCTCCTAGCGTTTGTCTGTTTCACTCCACAAGATAACCACATTAATAAGGGGGGGGGGGCGGGGGACGTACAAGACTGAATTTCCCATCTGTGCTGTCAAATTAAATAAACTGGAATTCTGCAATGAATTCATATCAGAAAAGGGATAAGCTGCAAATAGAACTGCGGTTTACCTGCAAAATCGTGCGGCCAATTAACAATTTGTTTGAGAACCTCGCCCAGCGCATGGGGCCGGGTCTTACAGCTGCCGCTACGCGGGACCGTACCCTTAGGCCTGAGCTACACAGACTTCTTGTGGTGAGATTTTTTAAGTGCACTGACCTTTATGCAACAATGTTTTCCTCTGAACTGCAGCTCAAATGGTCAAATTGGAAAATCTCACAACACAAAGCCTGTGTGGAGCTCTAGCCTTATGTTATGGCTGAAAGGTGTAGATCAGGCATACAGATTTTGCAGGCTAAAGAAGAAAGTCGTTCTTTAAATATGTGTCACGATTCCTATTTCTCTCTACTCGTCTCCATTATATCCACATGTAATAGTTAGTACAACAATAACGAATATTGCAGAAACACCTAAATGGGAGAAGTCCCACGGGAGTAGAAAAGTAAATCGTAACCAACAAACTCTCCAACTGATTAATGCAGAGACCCGCACATCCACTACATCTGAAGGAAGGAGGGCGTTACATAGTGTATGCATGTTTTTCTTGAATAATAGAACAAGTTGTATGTTCTACACTGCTGGATGACTTATCCTGCCAGGGATTTATTCGGATTGCCACATTGGAGTCAGAAGGCTTTTTCCCCTAAGGTAGAGATCACACGTAGCCTAAAAACTGAGGAATTTCCTTAAAGGGGTTCTCCTATCAGGGACATTTATGACATATACACAGGATATTGTAAGTAGATTTAGCAGTAATGCATATTTATTTATATTTAGTGGTTTAGGTTACATTAGTGTTCGCAGTGTGCTGTCGCAATATTCTTGTGTGCTGTATATCTGCAGTCACAGGTGTTCCTGCACCTGTATACACATTTTGTTGGAATGTGCTGTTCAAACTTTTGTTGTGTTTATGGGATCCATATATGTGGGGTTAGTGACTGCCTCCACTTGTTGGTCGTGCACTCCTCCCATTCTGCCCTGGGTGATTTTAATTAGTTTAATGCTGGTTTCTACCATCCCCAGATATATGTAGGCTTAGTCCCAGTTCTGGGTGTATGTGCAGAGTAGGTCCCCACCTTACAGAGGTCGCCTTGTTGTGGCAGGTGGGCAAACACAATTTGATTAAAAATGTGCACTAAGAACCTCCCAATTGTAAGTAGATTTAGCAGTAATGCATATTTATTTATATTTAGCAGTTTAGGTGACATTGGTGTTCGCAGTGTGCGGTCACCATTTTTTTGTGCGCTATATCCACAGGATATATCCTAAATGCCAGATAGGTGTGGGTCCCACACCCATCTCTAGAACGGGGCCCCTTAAAACCTGTTCCAGCTGCCTCCTGGCCACTTCCTGACTTTATGGTCAGGAGTTACGAAAACAGCATAGCTTGCTGAGCTACTCTGTTTCCTCAACTCCAATAGTAGTGAATGGCAGTCACGGAAGAAATGTAGCATGCGAGCTACGCGGTTTCCGTAACTACCATCCAGTTCTATGGGACTTACGGAACCAGCGTAGCTCAGTGAGGTACACGGTTTCCTTCTTCATGGTCAGAAATCACACAAGTCAGCTGGAGCACAGAGGTGTAGAACAGGGTTTAGGGGGCCCCGTTCTAGAGATAGATGAGGGACTAGGAGGTGGGACCCGCATCTATCTGACATTTACAACATATCCTGTGGATATGTCATAAATGTCCCTGATGGGAAAACCCCTTTGACTGATTTCATTGCAGGTTTTCCTTATTCAGTAGGGAGGTAAAAACTAGGAAGAAATAGCAAATGTTGCAATTTTTGCAGAGGAAAAGCTGCGATTCCGCCACAAAAGAAAAAAAAAAAAAAATCGCAAAGGTTTATACTTACCACTGGGGCACTGTTATAGCGAAGCTTTCTTCTTTTTTTTCTCCGCAGTCCGGCCTCCTGGGATGACGTTGTATCCCATGTGACTGCTGCAGCCAATCACAGGCTGCAGTGTCATCTTAGGAGGCCGGACTACGCAGGTAACAGAAGAACTCGTCGCCATGACAAAGGGGAACAGAGTAAGTAAAAACTTTTTTTTCTCTTTCAACCACTGTTTTCCCGCAGCGGACATTCCCCCGAAAACCTGTACCACAATTTGGTGCTGTCTTTCAGGCAGAATTCCCTGCGGATTCCAGGACAGATACGCTGTGTACTTTTACGCAGCGTATCCGCTCTGTGTGAACATGGTCTCAATATTGACAACTGCCTCATAAGGGTTATTTTGCCTTCATCTGGATAAAAGCTGCATGATAAACAAATGCTAAAATTAACACATAAGCAAGTCCAACACTACCACATGAAGGGAGGATATTTTATGGCTAGCTATTGAGAAACCAAGAGACATACTTACACCGGATTCAATGAGCTTATTTAGCACCACAAGGAGATCATCGAAAAATTCCAGATTTATTAGATGCGCAAACCTGAAAGATCCATAAAGTGTGTCAATAAATGATTTACTACCGATCGTATTCCCATAACATGATCACACAAGTCAGACACCAATGCTAGTTATAATTACAGGCAAACTCATAAACACTACACAACTATAGCATGGCACATCAGGAGGGCGAAGATGACAAACATGCAGGCAGCAAAGTCATTTGCATAAAACCCAGAAACATTGACAAGGACAGAATAAATCCCAAAGAGGAAGCAGCAGAATTTTTGGGGTCATTAGCTTCCTGGTTTCTAGGCTAAGCCAAGGTCAGAGGAATCCAAAATATGTGCACAACGGCCTTCAGAAGGTATGGATTCTCCGTGCAGAGATTCAGCTGTAGGAAGTCTTTAGGCCAATGTTCCCTGGGAAAAGCATGCAAAATAGCGCTTCTCCAGAAGGAAGAGAAGAGCCCATGAGTGGCCGCACTAAACGTCGATGTCCAGCCTTTTAAAGGACTTTGAAACATTACGTGTATTATCAGCAACAGAGACACCAGTCTGTACAGGGCACGGATCCAGAGTTGCTGCTCAATGTCAGCACAGAGTAGGGTTCTAGTTGGCTGTGTGAGATGCCGGTGTAGTGGGTCTCGGGCGATACTGATCCTCCTTGTGAAGATCCAGCTGGTTGGGAGTCTTTAGAGCGACGCAGTAATTATACTAGACGTGTGGATCAGGGAAGGAAAAAAGTCATTGAATACAGTATTGTGTGACTGTATACATCAGTCTCCCAAACTTTTTGGACTCTAGGTACCCCTGGAAAAAAAAAATATTTCCTCAGGGCACCCCTACCAATAATTGTTTTGAAAAAGACAAAAAGGCTAAAACCAAGCACTACGCTCATAGGATATGTTCACACGGCGTATTATTGTAAGGCAGCAAAAAAATCTGCCTCAAAATTCAGATTTTGATTTGACAGCGTTATTTTACACTTTTTTGCCTGCGTTTTTATAAGCCGTTGAAGCGAATGCAAAAATCGCAGGCCAAAAAGCACTCCAAATGAGCGAACCAGGTTTTTTCTGCCTATTAATTTCAATGGGAGGTCAGAGGAAAAAAAAACGCTAGAAGACAATCAGCCCCCCAAGTCACAGTAAAATTACCGTCAGCCCTCCCCCTCCAGTAAAGCGACAGTCAGCCCTCCCCTCCAGTAAAGAGACAGTCAGCCTCCTCCAGTAAAGCGACAGTCAGCCCTCCCCCTCCAGTAAAGCGACAGTCAGCCCTCCCCCTCCAGTAAAGCGACAGTCAGCCCTCCCCCTCCAGTAAAGCGACAGTCAGCCCTCCCCCTCCAGTAAAGCGACAGTCAGCCCTCCCCCTCCAGTAAAGCGACAGTCAGCCTCCTCCAGTGAAGCGACAGTCAGCCTCCTCCAGTAAAGCGAGTCAGCCTCCTCCAGTAAAGCGAGTCAGCCTCCTCCAGTAAAGCGACAGTCAGCCTCCTCCAGTGAAGCGACAGTCAGCCTCCTCCAGTAAAGCGACAGTCAGCCTCCTCCAGTAAAGCGACAGTCAGCCTCCTCCAGTGAAGCGACAGTCAGCCTCGAAGCGACAGTCAGCCTCCTCCAGTAAAGCGAGTCAGCCTCCTCCAGTAAAGCGACAGTCAGCCTCCTCCAGTAAAGCGACAGTCAGCCTCCTCCAGTAAAGCGACAGTCAGCCTCCTCCAGTAAAGCGACAGTCAGCCTCCTCCAGTAAAGCGACAGTCAGCCTCCTCCAGTAAAGCGACAGTCAGCCTCCTCCAGTAAAGCGACAGTCAGCCTCCTCCAGTAAAGCGACAGTCAGCCTCCTCCAGTAAAGCGACAGTCAGCCTCCTCCAGTGAAGCGACAGTCAGCCTCCTCCAGTAAAGCGACAGTCAGCCTCCTCCAGTAAAGCGACAGTCAGCCTCCTCCAGTGAAGCGACAGTCAGCCTCGAAGCGACAGTCAGCCTCCTCCAGTAAAGCGAGTCAGCCTCCTCCAGTAAAGCGACAGTCAGCCTCCTCCAGTAAAGCGACAGTCAGCCTCCTCCAGTAAAGCGACAGTCAGCCTCCTCCAGTAAAGCGACAGTCAGCCTCCTCCAGTAAAGCGACAGTCAGCCTCCTCCAGTAAAGCGACAGTCAGCCTCCTCCAGTAAAGCGACAGTCAGCCTCCTCCAGTAAAGCGACAGTCAGCCTCCTCCAGTAAAGCGACAGTCAGCCTCCTCCAGTGAAGCGACAGTCAGCCTCCTCCAGTAAAGCGACAGTCAGCCTCCTCCAGTAAAGCGACAGTCAGCCTCCTCCAGTGAAGCGACAGTCAGCCGCTCTTCTGGTGGCAAGTGGTTACCGATTCTTGTAGCAGACGTGCACGCGTCCTGTCAGTTACAAGTATAGATGAAGCGTCGAGGGCGGAGCTTGTAGCAGACGTCCGTGTGTCACGTCTGCTACAAGCTGAAGCACATATATATTAATATATATATATATATATATATTATTTTTTTTTCCCATAGCAGTGGTTCAGGAGTGTTGCGGCTCCCTGGTTGGGAACCACTGGTATACATATAGCAGCAGCTAGCCTCTGATGATTGTTTGTAGAACAACCTAGCCCATGAGGAGGTCTGTCATACTAAGGTGCTACTATGTGATAACGATCTACTGACATTCCTGGTACCGCTGAAAACGTTCGGAAACAATAGATCTGCACACATCCCACTGACCACTTTTCGGACTAAAACCCACTCACTTTGCCAGCCCTTCCAAGACGGCAGGAAGGAGGACAGATTTTTGTGCTCTTTTCAGAATTCTGAAGTAGGTTAAGAAAACAATGTTCAATGTTTCCGTATGCTGTGGGAAAAGAGGAAAACAGACAAATTATTTTAAGGAGCAGAAATATTCTTCCAGCACTCGGATTCAACTGTATCCGAGCAAGAAGCTGCCACAGGCAGACCTACATAATCCTGCAGCTTTTCACTACAGCAACCTTCTAAGAGGCACAAGTAACAATCATCTCACCAGCTTTAACTTTTTTTCTTTGCTTTCTGATGCTTCTGTCTCTAGGAGTTCTCTCTCCAACTTCTCCTCCGCTTTCTTCCACTACAAGTACAATAATAAACAGAGCACGAGTTTAGGGTCCAGGTAGAAGACAAATAGTACAACAATTACACAATATACAGTCAATGGGCTGTTTCAGTACTTCAATAACAAGACACTGCAGCAATGGGGTAAATGCCGGTATGGCCCAATATATTAAACCATGAGAAAAAAGAATGAAGGGGGTATTTCCATATTAGAGTGGCATTGCATATCCCAGGAACCTTATTAGAACCCTGGTGATGAGGGGGATGTCCAACCTCTGGGACACTGCCGATTCTAAGGCTGGATTCACACGAGCATGTTCGGTCCGTAAAGTACGGAATGTATTTCGGCCTCAAGTCCCGGACCGAACACACTGCAGGGAGCCGGGCTCCTAGCATCATATTTATGTACGACGCTAGGAGTCCCAGCCTCGCTGCAGGACAACTGTCCCGTACTGTAATCATGTTTTCAGTACGGGACAGTAGTTCCACGGAGAGGCAGGGACTCCTAGCGTCATACATAACTATGATGCTAGGAGCCCGGCTCCCTGCACTGTGTTCAGTCCGGGACTTGCGGCCGAAATACGTTCTGTCCTTTACAGACCGAACATGCTCGTGTGAATACAGCCTGAGAATGAAGAAACCAAAGTCCCTTTTTCCTTGCACAGCAGGTGGGGCTCCATTCAAGCTCAGGAGGTTCACAGAAAGTGTTATTTGCTTCTGCAGTGAGATATCTACATTGTAGCACCCAGTGGTTGCTTTCATGGCACATATTTTTCCCGTGCCAGGTAATGTGTCAGCCATATGCTAAGTCTCTAGTGGGCAGGAACACACAAGCAATTTCCAGCCAAGGTAGGTAAATAATGTAAAAATGGTAGTCAGAAATGATACGTTATGGGGCGGAAGTTAATAGTTCCAGTCTTTCTTCAAGCTCCTGAAACAAAGTCTTGCAGAACTCTGGCACAAAAAACAAGGGGGCAATGTCCCCCTAATCCCATCCATTTCCTCTAAAGATCATCAAAGGAGTGAGATTTAGGTAAAGGGGGTGCGACTTTGCTGGTCGGTCTTTATTGCAGAAAGAGAAGTGCAGCAGCTTTTCCCAAGCTTCTTGTTTCACTTGTACTAAGTAAGCGCTGGAGGGAAGAGCATATGGAGGAGACGGAGCAGTTGCCTCCTCGTACAAACATTACAAGACCTTTCTTTATTCTTTGGACTGTAATAACGGATCAACAGGACTGTGACTGGAATAACGGCGGATACTCCTATTTCTCATGACACGTTATATTTTACCTTTCTTTGCATCCTTGACAGATTCTTCCTCTTATCTTTGTAACTCATTATCTTCTGCTTAGGAGCAATGTCCTCTACATCTTTTTTCACATCTACTTCTTTAATTCTTAGATGAAGAAAGATGTTGAGTACCTGAAGTCAGAGAGACAATCATATTTGACAGCATAATGAAACACACATCTCATCTGGTTTCTGGCAACATAAAGCACATGATGAACTACATAGCCTAGATCCTGACAAGTCCCGGTCATAACAAGCTGACATCCGTCACAGTCTCATCTACAGACGGAATTGAGGAGTAATTCTTCTCCAGACATCAGATACACAATAAATGCAACAACTGCAGGATACACTTTACAGAAACTTCTCTTCAGTGTAAATTACAAGTTTACCACTGCAAATCTACACTCACCTCATACTACATTGCGTGCTTAATACTTATACTAGAATAATGTAGTAACTGTAGCAATATTGCATGTTTCATGTAAAAGTTATTAGACATTTGGATGACATTTAATTTGGCCACCTGGTTGCCATTACAACGCTCAATGGGGTTTTCAAACAGCTTTCCTAGACCCCTGAATGCCACACTTGCCATATTATGCCGTAATATAACATGGGCAGTGGGTGGTCAGTTTTGGATTGCCAACTCCAACTCGGATATCAAATTAAAAATATTAAATATTATAAACTATCAATGTTGTGTTCATTTATTAAAAGCATAGCGTTTTGTATATTTAACCCCTTAGTGACCAGCCCATTTTAGGCCCTAATGACCAAGCTATTTTATTCGTTTTTCTATAGTCACATTCAAAGAGCTATAACGTTTTTATTTTTTCGTCTACATAGCTGTATGAGGACTTGTTTTTTGCGGGATTAGTTGTGCTTTTTAATGGCACCATTTTTGGGTACATATAATTTTTCTATCAACTTTTATTAACCTTTTTGGGGGAGGATTATAAAAAAAAACTGAAATTCCGCCATTGTTCTATGCGTTATTAAATTGACGCTGTTCACTATGCGACGTAAATAACATGTTCACTTTATTCTATGGCTCGGTACGATTACGGCGATACCACATGTGTAGAGGTTTTTTTATGTTTTACGACTTTTGCACAATAAAAACACGTTTGAACTAAAATTATTTGTTTTTGCATCGTCGCTTTCCAAGAGCCGTCATGTTTTTATTTTTCCATCAATGTAGTGATTTTTTGGGCTTGTTTTCTGCGGGACAAGACGTAGTTTTGATTGGTACTGTTTTGGGGTGCATGGGACTTATTGATTCATTTTTATTATGACTTTTTTGGGGGGCAATGGAAAAAAATTGCAATTTCGCCATGTTTTTTTGCGTTTTTTTTTTACGGTGTTCAACTTGCGGTTTAAATTACATATTAACTTTATTAATGGAGTCATTACGGTCGCGGCGATACCACATGTGTACTTTTTTTTTTACACTTTTACTAAATAAAACCACTTTTTATGGAAAAAAATGGATTTACTTTTTTACTGTACTTTTTATTAATAATCTTTATTTCACTTTGATGACTTATTTTATTAGTCCCACTAGGGGACTTTACTGTGCGATGTTCCGATCGCTGCTATAATGCTCTGGTATACTTCGTATACCAGAGCATTATTGCCTGTCAGTGTAAATCTGACAGGCAATCTGTTAGGACGTGCCTCCGGCGCGTCCTAACAGGCATGTGTCCAGGGCAGACCTGGGGGCTTTTATCAAGCCCCCGGCTGCCATGACACCCCATCGGAGACCCGCGATTTCATTCGCGGGCCGCCGATGGGTGACAGAGGGAGCGCACTCCCTCTGTAAACAAAGTTAAATGCCGCGGTCGCTATTGACGGCGGCATTTAACGGGTTAAACGGCCGCGATCGAAGTAAACTTCGATCGTGGGCGTTGGAGCAGGAGCTCAGCTGTCATCAGACAGCAGAGCCCCGGCTCCAGCCTGCACGGGAGACCCGTGCAGGACTTAGACTAGGCTGACGTGAAAAGGCGTCAGCCTAGCCTAAAGCCCATTAGTGAATCACGTGAAAAGGCGTATTAGTGGTCACTAAGGGGTTAATGTTATAGGAATTCATGAAAGCTTTGAAATTTTAATCATATAAATATAGGTTATGTTTTCAATCTAAGACCCATATTTATAAAAAAAAAATCTGTATTAGCTAGGATGTTGTAGCAGTGATGTGAGAAGTAGTGGTTTTTCAGCTCTCTGATGTTCTCTACTCTGCCTAAGGGCTCATTCAGACGAGCGTATATGTAGTCCGTGTGATATCTGTTAAAACAACGGCCGTCACACGGACTCATGTACTTCAATGGGGCCATTCACAAGACAGTTGCTTCAACGGAGCGTGCGAAGGTTCTGTGAAAATATAGGACATGTCCTATTTTACTGCGTGTCACGCATCCCCCCATAGACTAGTCTGTAAGTGAGCCGTGACAAGACGCCGTGCACGGGTGCACCTCAGACGTGAACTGCAGTTTTTCTCGTACGAGGTTAGCTACGCTCGTCTGAATGTAGCCTAAGGCCTGATTCAGACAATAGTATTTTAACTTTGTGTGCGGTTTGTTAAAAAAACGGACAGCCCACGGACCTATGTAATTCAACGGGGCTATTCGCACGTCCGTGGCTTTTCATGCAGTTTGTTCGTTGCGCGAAACTCACTGCATGTCCTATTTTGGTCCGTTTTTGCGGACCACGTCGCTCATTAAGGCCAATAGGTGCATGAAAAATACAGACAGCACACGGACGACATCGGTGTGCTGTCTGTTTTGCGTGCACCAGTTGCTAAAGAAATGATAAAAAAAAAAAACAGGAACACTTATACCACACGGAAAGCACACTGATACGACACAGAACTGAAATGCGGTCTGTTTTTCGTGGACGCAAAACAGACAGATTCGTCTGACTCAGGCCTTAGACTAAGTATCTTCGTGCTGCTGATCAAAGACCCTTAGTCAAAATACCAGAATCTGTGCTGCACATGCTTAGTAGTGCTCCTTTCTCTGTGTCTCCACCCCAAACCCCCCCCCCCCTCACAAGTATTCAACTGTGTCCAGGGGACGCAAAAACAGTTGGAAACTGTGCCGCCAAAGGGTACACTGTTTGCTACGATGGTTAAATCAGCCTTGACTGGATATACCCGCTCTAATCTCGCTGCATAACCAGGAACACATGCCATTCAGGAATCTGGGAAAGCTGGTTTACAATCCCAATGCTGTAATGCCGGCCACATAGAAGCTGATATAACTAAGAAACAACTAGATGGTGTTTTTACAACAACATAAGGACCTATATTTACTGGTGAATCTTTGATATTCGTATGAAATGTAATATTCATTCTGTAGAAGAGATCTCTATCATGTTTGTGGAAAGTATGATCACAGAAGTGTGAAGGGATGACAAATCCCTGAAGTCATTTACCTCTGGGCGGACACAGTAATTTCTACTCTTCACCAATCCAGAGAGTATCTTCACAGCTGCCAGAGATGCATAGCCCAATTTATCCTGCCGGAAAAGTTTCTTTACAGCTTCTCCACACATATCTGCAATCTGTGCAAAGGGGAAACAAGTTACCAACAGTAGGAGTCATGCGGAGTCATGCATATACAACGGTCACAGACATTTCAGATCATCAATTTCCATAATTACAGTTCCAAGAATTTACTTAGAGTGATTATTCAGATAACCCTTTAAGTAAATTCTTGAATCTGCAATTATGTAAATATTGAATGGGAGAAAGCTCTTATACTGTGAACCCGCCGCAACAAGCGCGTCAGCGCTTCAGTATAGAGCAGTGAAATGAATAATTGGGGGAAGCAGCTCAACCCTGCAGCCCCTTCAAACATCTGATCAGCGGGGTGCCAAGAGCATAGGCCATCAATTTCATCTCTCTGGATAATCCCTTTTATACATTCCTTTCAGTCAGAATGTACTTTACACCAAACATAAAACAATTACTCCCTCGCCATTAACTACTAAACAATGTCTGTACTTGGATGATTATCATCCATTTAAAGCGAAGATAAGTACTTAGTTACCTGCACTCAAGTGCCCTCATAGGTTACACAACGTACAAATTTGACATCGCTATGTGCGGGAGATTTAAAGGATTCATTTTTTGGGGAAAAAAAATATTATTTTCTTTGAACATACTACCAGAATACAGAGCATGAAAAAAGAAGAAAAATACATTTATTTTTTTTTCATGTTTCTGACCATTTTTCCCTTAAAAAAGACCTACAAAATTATTTCGTATCTGCTCCAATTTTAAGTAACAAGAAAGCCCCATGAGTCCTGCCAGAAACAAAACTTTAGAATGTAACATTCCAGAGGGTGAAATGTTGCTCTGGTTAGGAAAGCCTAAAACACACCCGGTCATGAAAAGGTTACAGTCCACATTCCTGCGCAATGTCAGACGTTTCTTCTCAAACGCGAATAGTGACCGCTCTATCAAACACCAGGAGCTGGCACTCTGCTGCCCCCTAGGAGTGAACAGCATGACTTACAAGTAACAACGGAATTATGGACCATTTGTCATAACAAACCCAATGACTTATTCATGAGTCAGGACCCTGCTCCCGCCCACTATTAAACGTTTCACAGCTACGCTGCAGCGTGTTATGTCTGAGAACACGCACTACATTCAGATTTTTTTGTTGTAGGCAGTAGAGCGCTGATCATAGTAAACAAGCGAGTTGTCAGGAACGGCAGACCACTCATAAGAGGTCAGTCATATAAAAGCTGCGGCAGTTTAACGTACATACTCGATACTATATTACCAGGTACGCAGCTACAATTACAAATAAAAATGACCATCTTCTCGGTTAGGTTATTCCAGGATTGATACTATAATCTCGATTATCTGATGGCATCCATTAGTGAGGAATTTTCATCAGGAAGATTCACTTGAACAAACTTTATACGGCATCTTTCCCCAGAAATAGCGGACCTATCGAAATGATTTTCAGCACTAGCAACCCTTACAAGCCAGGAAAACACTATTTTTTTTAAATAAAACAACCTTTTATATCCAATTAAAGGCATTGTCCCACCATTAAATCTCATTCATTGCATAGACCATAAGAAATGAGCCGAGTGCTGGTGGACATGCACGCTCACTCACTCTCCCCAACAGCCAGTTCTCTGCAGTGATCCTCTATTCACTGCAGAGCAACAAATAGAAATAGCTTTCTGCCCTGCTTGTCAGGGAAGGAGCAGAGCCTCTGTAATAGCATGGCAGTATAGCTGAGAAGACTCCTTCTCACCTAATTAGGATTGTAAAATGCTGCATCCTGACAGCAGATGTGGACCCTGCAAATGTCCACTCAAATCTTTATTGTATTATTGCATTATATTTTATATAGTTTCTAAGGGAGTGCACTCTGTGGATGTCCCAGTAATTATTATAATTGTATAATATATATATTTATATATATATTTATATTTATTTATTTATATTCACTACTCTAGATCCCATGTTACTTATCTGCAAGGTAAGTTTGGGCTATATTCAAAGCAGAAAGAAAGAAACTTGAGCCAGCGCTGGGTTTTAAAGGAATATTCCATCCTTTTCCAAATATATAAAAAAATCCATATACAAAAGGGGTGGATGCATCAGATAGCAGGCCTACGCGTTTCAGACAAATCACTTGTCCTTACTCATGGCATGTTCCTCACCCATTTATTTCTAGGGACTATATTGTCAGCTGCCAGATGAAGACGGATTCTGCTCAGAGCATGCCCCCAGCACAGATTAGCAGCAGTACCAAGGGGACACAGAGAAGCAAAAAAAATAAATGGGGAAGGTATTTTTATATGCTAGAAACACTGCGAATTACTTTTAAACAGCTAATAGCATTTCTAGAGTGAAAACGATTCACAAAAAAATAGTGAGAATACGGCTGACCTTTTTGCACTTGTCATCAATGAGTGGTACAATGAGAACGATGATGTTATTGTGGAAGTTAAAATGGGAAAGAGAAAGCATGAGGTCACACAGGCACATCACTGCCACCTCTGCCAGTCCTTTATATGCTTTCAATGACACCACTTCACTCTTCTTTGTCTTCATTTGCTTCCAATCTGTGTGATATAAGACACCTTGAGACTCCAAGAAGATTTAGGCAGACCATTTTATGCAAATTATATAATCAGGGTTGCAAAAGTGGGGTTCACAAGCCTTCTTTGTTTGCCTCCTAATGTCCAATCCTATAACAAACAAAGGTCTAGAGACTATAGAGATGGCACAGAAACAGATTCATACACAGAGAGAGTGACTGCTGGTATACATACATGGAAATTTGTCATTCACTATGTGGGCGTTCACTATGTGGGCGATGGACACAGGACCGAGTCCTAATAGCATTTAAACATCAAATTAAAGAAAACTATATATCCCTAGGTGAAGCATTCCCACTATCATATTCTGCTCTCAGATAGTGTAGCATACAAGAGATCTGCATTACTGTCTAATGTTTTTACTTTAAAGCGGTTCTGTCACATATTTATGCTGCCCTGTCTGAATATACTTGGACTCAAGCTTGCCCCCCGCCGCAAGTAGAAGTACTAAATACTCAGAATTACGGCACATTACCTAATAAGTGACAGCACTATGTAATCAGCGTGTCTGCCATTTCTTTATGCGGTCATAAGAAAAAGCAGCATAAATGTGACCAATGCGCTTTAAAATATATGATAATTGTATGGAAAGATGTTTTTCATGCCAATGTCACATTAGATTACCTTTTATTGTTTGCTCCAGGTTTTCCAGATAAAACTTGTATTGACTGATCAGACCTTCTTCAAATTCTCTGAGCTTCTGAGTTTCTTTCTTGACCTAGTTGACAAAATTGAAATAGATGTAACAAACATACAAATTATTAAAATAGCAATTGGTGTCTATAAAGTAAAAGGCAGTTATAAGAAGCCACAGTTCAGATGTAAAGATATACATCCCACACATTAAAGGGAATGTGTTGCCAGCAAAACATGTTTTTTTTTTTTTAGTTAAACAATTAGTGTGTAGGTGATTAAACATTGTTCTAATTTTTTTTTTTTTTTCACGAGTCAGGAAATATTATAAACTAGATTCTAATTTATAACATTTCCCAGCACTGGTCACTAGATGGAGCTATTCCCAAAATTGCAGCATTGCATGTGGTAAAGCAACCACATTGCTTTATGCTGCAAAATTGGGTAAAAAGCCCTCGCTCTAGTGAGCTCTCAGAATCCCCCCCTCCTTTATCCTGGCTAGTGCCGGGATAAACGAGGGGTTTGAACGGTCTAACCTCCTACACTGTGTGTCGCCATTTTTTGAGCTAACACACAGTGTAGTAGGTTTACATACAGTAGTAAACACACACTGAACACAAACATACATAGAAATCCCTTACCTGCTCCAGTCGCCGCCGCTCCCTCCGGTCCATCCGCTCCGTCTGCTGCCGCTGCTCCATGTGCACAAGTCCGGAAGCCGCGACCGGAAGTAGTAATCTTACTGTCCGGCCGCGACTTCCGGTCCACAGGAAAATGGCGCCGGACGGCGCGCATTTCAAATTGAACTGTGTGGGAGCGGCGCATGCGCCGTTCCCACACAGCGGCGTACATGTTAGTGGATGGAACGGGCCCCATTCGCAGTCCCTATGGGACTGGAGCTGCCGTATTCCATGTCTTTATGTGTCGTTAATCGACACATACAGAAATGGAAAAAAAAATGGCAGCCCCCATAGGGAAGAAAAAGTGTAAAAATAAGAAAAAGTAACACACAAACACACAAATTAATCCAAACGTTTTTAATAAAGCACTAACATCTTTAACATATTAAAAAAAAAATTGTGGTGACACTGTTCCTTTAAAGAGTAACTACACCTTTTTTTATTCTTTTGTTGTAAATCTCTTATTTTTGGATATAACAAAATACAGAGTCATATGAGATATAGAAACAAATTACAAAATTTCGCCATTCTGCGACAGTACATTCCATAACACAATAGCATTAACACAGAAAAAAGAAGGTACATTTCTCATAATTTTAAGATGTTAATATTCACAATAGAATTGTGCAAAATTTTCAGCCTCTGATAACTGTAAGAATGAACTAGGAAACTATATACAGGAGTCCCTTTCAATGTAAAGCTTACGGAAAGATCTGAGTAAATTAAATATGTCTGCACAGTAGTCGTATAACAACAAAAAATAGAATTGTCCTTAAAGGGAAGGTGTCTTGAATTTTTTTTTTTATCACATTGCTTTTAATATATTAACATAAATTTTATTTATTTGTGTTCTACTTTTTTCTTTCTTTTACTTCTCTATGGGGGCTGCCATTTTTTTTTTTTCATTTCTGTATGTCGATTAACGACACATACAGAGATGGAATACGGCACATACATCCCCATAGAGAATGCAAACGGGAGCCGTTCCATTCACTGCAGCGTACGCCGTCTGTGTGGGAACTGTGCATGCGCCGCTCCCACACAGACCAAAACAAAGCTCGTTAGCAGAGCGAAATCCGGCGCCATTTTCATGTGGACCGGAAGCCGCTGCCGGACAGTAAGAGGACGACCTCCGGCCATATGTTCAAGGAAGCGAAGGCGCAAGGAATAGGAGCAGAGGAGCAGGTAATTTATGTTTGTGTATGTGATGTGTGTATTATGTTCGTGTATGTTCGTGTTATACTGTCTGCTGAGCCCTGTATCTAATCCTCCTACACTGTGCAGTTGCTCAGAAAATGGCGGCACACAGTATAGGAGGATTGAACACATTCAAACCCTTCCTTCTCCTAGCACTAGCCAGAATAAGGGAGGGGGGTTTGTGTGAGGACACTAGAGGAGAGTGTGTTCACCCCAAATTTGCAGCATAAATCAATGAGGTTGCTTTACCACAGTGACCATGCTGCAATTTTGGGAACTGCTCCCTCTAGTGGCCAGCACATTGAAATGTTATAAATTAGAATCTAATTTAAAATATTTCCTGACTTGTGAAAAAATTAAAACAATGTTTAATCACTTAAATAATTGTTTTAACTAAAAAAAAAAAAAAAAAAATTTCTAGCGACACATTCCCTTTAAGCCTTGGAATGCAGCAGGAACGGAATGGGTAAATGAAGGTAGCAGAGAGCTACAATGCAGGGGGGGGGGTTTACTAGTTCTGCTGATAATAAATCTAAGAGACTTGCCACAGAAGTTATGTCCAAAGAGCAGTCATAAATCACATGCAGACTTTGGGGGAAAGTTATCAACCTTTGCACACCAGAAAAGTCACAAAAGTGCCCAAGAGTGACAATTTGCTGACAAAATTGCGACTTGCCCTATTTGCGCCACCCACGAGACTTTTGTAGAAAGGGTTCGTAACCTCTGCTAAAGAGCGTGACCACTGCATCCCAACAAATTTATTATAATTTACGCTAAGTCAATTGTAACATACGGACATGTTAAAGGGCCTATTAAACTGGCCAATTTTGGCGGATGCAACGAGCGCTGATCGACGAGACAGCTCGATCGGCGCTCATTTGCTCCAGTCACAAGGTGCTATGCATTGTGACGAGCGCTCGTTACTCCGATCGCTCGTCCTCATACATTACCATCAATGAAGATATTAAAACATTTTTTAACCCCTTAAGGACATGGCCAATTTTGGCCTGGAGGACAGAACAATTATTTTTTAGATTTCCCTCATTTTTTGTACGACTTAGTTGTATGAGACTTTGATTTTTGCGGGACGAGTTCTACTTTATGTAGGTACCATGTTTTGGTACAAATACATT
This sequence comes from Rhinoderma darwinii, assembly GCF_050947455.1. NCBI lineage: Eukaryota > Metazoa > Chordata > Amphibia > Anura > Rhinodermatidae > Rhinoderma > Rhinoderma darwinii. The sequence continues at coordinate 49,966,415 of NC_134697.1, read as the reverse complement.
ATCGTTTAATCGATATAAATTTTTAATTTGGCATAAGTTTTAATAAAAAAAATATTTTTACACCATACACCGATCTTAAATAATGTTATACATTTGTTGTACAGGTTGTTACGGTCGTGGCGATACCAAATATGTCCATATTATTTCAAGTTTTGGGACTTCTAATTTACAAAATATATTTATTGTAAAAAATGTGTATTTAACATTCATTTGTTTTAAATTAATTTACATTTTTTTTTTTTAATCCCATAGAGGGATTTTTCATTTTAGATTTTGTAACTGTAATGTACCGGCATATATCTATATGCCAGGTCCCACACAGTGCTATGATTAAAGTCCCACACAAACTTTACCGAAGTGTCAGGAGTGTGAATAGACATCACATCCTGGCTGGAGGCAATGTCTATTCACTCTCAAGACACTTCAGTAAAGTTAATGTGGGTGTATGTGACAGCACAGCGTGATCTCGCGAGATCACGCTGTGCTGAGTACAAATGGACATGAATGGAGAGAAGTGTATGAAGCCGATTGGTCACTGATTGGTCAGCGTCATACCCTCCTCTGCACAACGCCCACTTGGTCAAAAGTTAACACACGCCCAGTTGGGCATTAAGAAACGAATTAGCATAAATCTAAAATTGCTCATAACTTGCTAAAAAAAAATGATCGTTATTCAAAATAAAAACCACTGCTGTTATCTACATTCCAGCGCCGATCAGATTATGTAGGAGATAGGGCACTTATAATGTGGTGACAGAGCCTCTTTAAGCTAATTTTCAAGTCAGCAGCATGCTCTCTAAATGTGGCGCATTTGTTCCTTATTTTTTCTGCGGATTTCACACTTTGCAATGTGAAAGGTGAAGTCTGTGTCAAATCTGCATGCAACAAATCCATGGTGGCAATTGTCTCCCACCTGTGACCCCAGCCTTATGCACCAGTTACACGGTTCTTTTGGTACAGCCTGCTCCTCGTATGTTTTATCTATTAATAGAAAGCATTTTCTCTCACCCTAGAAGTCTTTTCTTCTTCTGTCAAGGGGCGAATCTTGAAGGAAGGGGTGATATCCTTGAATATTTCCATTAATGAAATCAGCACAAGCTTGCGGATGGTTACTGCCACTGTAGAGTCCTGTTCCATCAACAGGGCACGCAGCTCCTTCAGTTTTTTAATCTATTGAGGTAAAGACATAAAATAAATCACTTTTATACACATTTCTTTCCCTGTCTGATTTCTCAACTTAGATTGTGAACCAAAACAACAGTGACACCAACTAATAGTCAAGTCTATTTTTCGCCTAATCAGGACCAGTTTTATGGGTTTTTTTTTTAATGCAGAATAAATTATAATAATATTTGAACCCACAGACTATTCCCTTTTCCTTAACAGAGATCATTCTTCGGGAAGCATTAGTAAACACTATATAGGAAAACCTAGTGGTAACTTTCTCAGTTCCTCCAGAGGCCGCTGCACTGTGATGGGCCAGGGATGTTTTTTAGGGTTGGCAGTCGATATCCTGCAGGTGCATCACAAATGCAAACTATACAAAATATAGTAAACATTACAACTAACATATATACCTTGTTTGGACATTTGAAAAAAAATATGAAGTCTCTATTAAAGGGGCTGTCTTCATTAGGAGGTGCATATGGATGTCACAGAGGTGGTCCACACTGTACTGGGTCTGTCCCTTACATAGTCGGCCATTGATATAAATTTCTGCATGTAATACTACATTTCCACCAACATTGGCTCCTGCAGGGGAGATTTCTATCTAGACACCGCTTCTCCCATGAGAACAGTTAAACGCTAGGGGTTAAATAAGCTGGACCTGTAGTGATCAGCTAAATCTTTTCCAAAAATATACACTCTAAGCATTCGGAGACCAGAAATCCTGACCTATACCTGCTTGAAGAGGACTGCAGAGATACATACTTAGCCAAAGAACAAATTTGAGCTCAGACGCTTCTTAAAAAAAAAATACAAACCACACACACTGTTCTCTGGATCTGCCAGTATAGCCGACGCCAAGGTAGCAATGTGAACTTTCTTCTGTTCCAGCATGGCTCTCCTATGTTCGATCAGTTCTTCTGTGCTAAGTACACGTACTGGCTCTACAGGGACAACTGGAAGGACAGATCTAGCCATTATCAGCAAATGTAACATGTAAATGATATACACTGTTGTCTAACTACACAACCAAGGGGTGGTTTTGCAAATGGGTCTAAATGAACTGAGCACTAAGAGCGGAATTTATTAACACGAGCCTTTCATACGCCACTCTTAATATAAACAAAGTTGGAGCAAAATGTGCCTAATTTATCAGTGTCCAATCTACTACCGCTATGAGCTGCCGTACATCTGCGCCATAATTGACCCCAGTTTCTGGCAAACATCATAGTAAATGTGTCTGATTTGGAAAGCTTTGCCTACCTTTTTTAAAACGTGCCCAGCGCAGCGTAAAAGTTGAAAACAGGTGTGTGCCAAAATTTGTGACTTGCCAGAATACTGACGTTCAATGTTTAATAAATTCACCCTGTGTTTGTAAGCGGCTTTATATTGAAATTCAGCAACCAAGCATAGGCTGTGTGTAATAACACATAACAGTATGTGGACACTTTGTATACACTAAGCCCTAAATATGCACCATGTCCTTATACACTGGCAAGTTTTCCAAAAGTCACAACATGAAACTGCAGCACCTATGGAGAAGGAGGGGGGGGGGGGTGAGGGTTGTCTATCTTTTCTAGACTGCTGGAAGTATAAACCTACTAAGAAGGGCATTGATATTTTGCGAGCCTCTCTGCTTTTTCGTCATCACTTTTTGGAAAACCATAGAAGAAGTCAAGTTAGCAACAACCTCTCTAAACCCACGGGATAGTCATCATAGATAACTGGGGGTATGCTTAGGAAACTTATTGTGGATCCACAAGCCCCTGTTCAAAATGTATTCAAAACTATTTCCAATGGTAAGGTAAGATTCAGATAATGGTGGGAAATATTCTGGGTGGTGTACCCTTTGAAAGTAGGTGCCAGGTCTATAAAACACTTTTATTCCACCTTCTATGCAATGTCTAGTAATTTTAATCTATGTGAAAACTAAAAATAAACAGCAATACAATACAGAGCTAAAGTGGCAGAATAGTTACCTTCAGGCTCTTCTGTATCGGTCTCCACATCCTCCCCCTGATCCTCAGTAGGGACAACTGCAGAAGATAGATAGGTGGTTATATTGGCAACACGGTTCAAGCCCTACGACATTGCTGATGAGTTGCAGCAAACTTCGAGGATTACTACAACCACTATCTCAATATATCCCTAAGGGAAATAGTCATAGGTCACCTTGTAACCATGACAAAAAAAAAAAAAAAACTTTTCTTCACATGAAGTAGTGGTACGGTCTTTATGAACCAATAATTTAACTGCGACTTGTGAGTGACGTCATGGAGCCACAGCCTAAACTATCCGGCACCAAAGAATACAATAAAAAGCAGTCTTCAGTTACCTGGCTTCTCCATACTCTGGGGAATAATTCCACGTTTATCTTTTATGGGCAGGAGATGAATGACTTCTTTCTCAGGTTCCGTCTTCATACGCCTGGGCATCTTTTCGTACTTATCGATCACACTGTCCCGTTTTCGTTTTAGGGCATGGACAGGTTCACTTTTAAATAAGAAGGAAATGTCTTCATGAGATTACATTGTGAACATTTACTTAACCAAGGACAATTTCTTTCCGCTACTTCCGGTCTATCAATCATCGGTTTACAGGAGCATGTGAGACTAGAAGCTAAAGCTTTCCTGAAACATCACTTACTGTAGTATCAGCAATTCCATAATCTTCTATTTATATATCTATTATATTGATGAGAAATGCTTTCTTTACAGGCAAGTGTGAGTCAGGTGATAGGAGAAAGCAGCTGCGGGGTCCTTCTTTACACCACTTGCATTCAATGAAAGCAGGGAACATAGCGGCTGTTGTGACGGGTATTCTGCCAACTACACTGACTGGTGAAGCAGCAAGGAATAGGACTCTTCTCTACCAGAATACCAAAATGGTTCCTGCTTACTGCTCCCTATTACACAAGTGATGGCTGTACGCTGTGAGAAACAATACGTCATCCATAGTGTGTAGCTGAAGCTTTATCTGCAAACTAGGCCTAGAATTGAATACATTTCACCTTTACTGCTCAGCATCAGCCACCACAGTATCCGTGTTATACCTGGAGGAGAGGTCCCGGGTTACAAAGGATGCCCTTTGAGCCATTTCTCGCATCAGCTGTAGATCATCTTCATCCATCATGTCCAAAGGAAGGGATTCGTCTTCTAACTCATTCTCTTCAATAACTGCAGGAACAAACAGAATGTAAGACTGTGACTTCCAAAGTAAAACAAAGGTTGTGCCATTGTAGTCTGCCCGACCATGTATTAGTACATAACTAGTCACCACTAGTACCTGGCTGCTTCTTCTTAACTCTATCCAGGGGCACCGGCTGTTTGGAGTGGACATCTCGCACGGCTTCACGGAGCTTCTTCTGCTCTTTCCTGTGCTTCTTTGCTGTACTATCTTGCTTGAATTGCTTATTCTTTAACTTGTTGTCAAGTTTTATCTTGCTCGTCTTTAGGAGCTTGCGGAAGCTTGGAGCCTGCTTACGATTTCTTTTCTGGAAAAAGAGAAAAAAAAACAAGTAACAAGAGGAATCATCGGATTGTGATTTATCTCAAGTTGACAATGTCATGACCTGAATCACATGCATTCAAGTAATGGGCTTTATCGCATGCCAATATGTTATTGCTAGTACAGAAAAAAAAGCTCCCAACAATCCTAAAAAATTATTTCACTGGAATAAATACATCTGGTTGATCTGCAACGTGAAGCGCCCACACTAGCCAATCGTCTCGGCTAATGGAACTGTTCAACATTCAATTACATATCAAAGGTAATATCCTCCCTAAAAATACCAGAACATCCTCAGACATCCCGCAGCAGTTATAAAAGGTACGTCCCCAATATACCTTACCTTCAAAATTCCTTACTGTTCCCTCCCTGCTACTGTTTCAAGTCCCCTGTCGCATCTGTTTACATACATAGCGCCACCATTCTGGGTAGAGCGTCACTGCAGTGGCCATGATCGTCTGGCGTGCTCGCATGAGGGTCATCACACAGCAGTATAAAACAGATGCAGCGGGGAGGACCCCCCAACAGCGGCAGTGAGGAATTGTGACGGTAAGAATATTGAGAAGTGTATTTTGTTTTCCAAAAATTTTGAACAGTGTTAAAAGGTTTTCTTTTATCCATGTAAAACCCCTTTAATTAACAACAAAGACATTTAGTAACTTTGTAAAAATATTGCATTACATATATGGTAGTGATTCGCTACTGTATTATACTCCTCAGCTGCAATCAGAGTTCTGCTGGCTCTTATTGGAAACAGAAATTCCTAAGGCTATGTTCACACGGAGTATTTTGCCGAGTTTTTTGACGCGGAAACCGCGTCGCAAAACTCGGCAAAAACGGCCCGAAAACGCCTCCCATTGATTTCAAACTGCCTCGCGGGAAAAAGAAGCGACATGCCCCATCTTCGGGCGCTTCCGCCTCTGACCTCCCATTGACTTCAATGGGAGGCAGAGAAAGCGTATTTCGCGCAGTTTTATGCCCGCGGCGCTCAATGGCCACGGGCGAAAAACGGCGCGAAAATCGGCGTGCAGGGAGAGGAATATCTGCCTCAAACTTCCAAACGGAATTTTGAGGCAGATATTCCTCCTGCAAAATACCCCGTGTGAACATAGCCTTAGGCTGGGATCACACAACATTTTTTTTTTCATTCACAACCACCTGAAAAAAATTGCTTGCAGATTTGTAAAGTTACAAGCCTTTTTTAACGGATGTGTCTTTTTGTACCTGATTTTTAAAAGTCTAATAAAAAGTCTATAAAAACCTGTAAAATCACTACGGCGCTGTGGTTGCTATTGACCACAGCATTTAAGGGGTTAAAAGGCTGGGATCAGAGTAATTTCCTACACCGCCTGTTAGAGCGAGGTGTCAGTCGTAGAATTATCTGCATTTTTTACGGATGCTTTCTACGGCCCGGACATCTTCCTGTAAATATACGGGAAGGGGTCCGTTGGCCATAGAAATGAATGGGTCAGTATTTTGATCTGCAATTATGGTCCACAATTGCAGATCAAAATTACGGTTGTGCACATGGGGCCTTACTTATTCCCTCGGATTCTGAATAGATAACCCGTCGGATTAGCCCCATTTATTTGGGCTATGATTCAACAAAAATTTATCTTAAGCAAACATTATACCATCAGGTATAACTATCAATTAATCAGAATACCAAAAATATACCTGATATAAAAATAACGTCAATAGACAATGAAATAACAAATATAAATCTTTATTATCCCATAAGGGAAAAATTACCCCCAAAAAACATACATTTAAAACACAGAAAATAAAAACACCCCGGATTGGAATGTCCAACATATCCCATAATAATAGCCATGAAATATTACAATGTTGTAATGCTATAAAATATTGCCTGAAGATCAGAAATCTAGAATGATCAACTAGCTACGGCATGAGTATTACACAAAACTCATATGTAGATATATAAAGCCACATCAATATCTAAATTGGCTATTTATTTACCTGGGGTGGACATGATGAAAGCTACCCAATCCGAGGACCACCTCGACGCGCGTTTCGCTTCCTTCGTCAGGAGGTGAATATGCTAGTTGTTTCCCCTCCTTAAAGAGGCTCTGTCACCAGATTTCGCAACCCCTATCTGCTATTGCAGCAGATAGGCGCTGCAATGGAGATAAGAGTAACGTTTTTATTTTTAAAAAACTAGCATTTTTGGCCAAGTTATGACCATTTTTGTATTTATGCAAATGAGGCTTGCTAAAGTCCAAGTGGGCGTGTTTAAAGTAAAAATGCAACTGGGCGTGTATTATGTGTGTTACATCTGGGCGTGTTTACTTCTTTTACTAGCTGGCAGTTCTGACGAGAAGTATCATCCACTTCTCTTCAGAACGCCCAGCTTCTGGCAGTGCAGACACACAGCGTGTTCTCGAGAGATCACGCTGTGTCGTCACTCCCTTCCTGCCCCAGGTCCTGCATCGTGTCGGACGAGCGAGGACACATCGGCACCAGAGGCTACAGTTGATTCTGCAGCAGCATCGGCGTTTGCAGGTAAGTCGATGTAGCTACTTACCTGCAAACGCTGATGCTGCTGCAGAATCAACTGTAGCCTCTGGTGCCGATGTGGCCGACACGATGCAGGACCTGGGGCAGGAAGTGAGTGACGTCACAGCGTGATCTCTCGAGAACACGCTGTGTGTCTGCACTGCCAGAAGCTGGGTGTTAACGAACAGAAGTGGATGATGCTGATTCGTCAGCATCATACACTCCCATTCCTAACGCCCAGCTAGTAAAATAAGTAAAAACGCCCAAATGTACGCACATAATACACGCCCAGTTGTACTTTTACTGTAAACACGCCCAGTTGTACTTTTGCAAGCCTCATTTGCATAAATATAAAAATGGTCATAACTTGGCCAAAAACGCTCGTTTTTTAAAAATAAAAACGTTACTGTAATCTACATTGCAGCGCCTATCTGCTGCAATAGCAGATAGGGGTTGCAAAATCTGGTGACAGAGCCTCTTTAAGTACAGGCTCAAATGAGATGATGTTAATCAGCGCATGACAGATCACGCCCATCTCCATGTGTCAGACCGTCCGCGTCACGGCCGGAAGTTGTACCTGGAAACCAGGACTCGTTCTCAAACCTATTTGACAACTTCCGGTCCGGCGCATAAGAGATCACGCGCTCGCATCAAGTACCCAGTGAGTAAAACAAGGAGCATATTAACAATAGAGGGAAAGTGTCATCAATGGAATCGATTTATGAAGCGCCAAAAACCCAAATACAGATACAAAAATAGTTGATATATGAAAAATGCATAAATAAATAAATATCCAATCCATAAGGCGGGATTCACACGACAGGGTTTCCCGGCCGGGTGCCGGCCGTTCATAAATCGGCCGGCACCCGGCTGCATTAGGAATAATAGACCCCTAATGGGGCTATTCACACGACCGATTTTTTGACGGCCGTCAAAAAATAGGACATGCTCTATTTTCGGCCGGGTGCCCGGCCACCATAGAAGTCTATGGGGCCGGGTAATACCCGGCCATCACCGGAATGTGTCCCGAGTGATGGCCGGGTCTACCGTCGCTCGCGCACTCTCTCTCCTCCTCCTCACAGTGCATGTGAGGAGGAGGAGGGTCTTTTATTGCTCGCTGTAGGAGTCTGAATCCCCAATCCCCGGCCGGGGATTGGGGATTCCGCTACAGGAGAAGTGCGTGACTACACTGTCCATATATGGACACAGCGAAGTCACGCACTTCTGCAGCGGAATCCCCGACTCTATGGCCGGGGATGCCGCTACAGGAGAAGTGCATGACTACACTGTCCATATATGGACACAGCGAAGTCACGTACTTCTGCAGCGGAATCCCCGACTCTATGGCCGGGGATTCCGCTACAGGAGAAGTGAGTGACTACACTGTCCATATATGGACACAGTGACGTTACTCACTTCTGAAGCGGAATTCCCGACCTGTGGCAGGGAATTCCTCTTCAGGAGAAGTCAGTGACTACACTGTCCATATATGGACATTGAAGTCAGTGACTTCTCCTGGAAGGGGGGGGGATGGGTGGCATCGCCTACAGGGGGGGGGCATCGCCTACAGGGGGCAGGCGGGGGGCATCGCCTACAGGGGGCAGGCGGGGGGCATCGCCTACAGGGGGCAGGCGGGTGGCATCGCCTACAGGGGGCAGGCGGGTGGCATCGCCTACAGGGGGCAGGCGGGTGGCATCGCCTACAGGGGGCAGGCGGGTGGCATCGCCTACAGGGGGCAGGCGGGTGGCATCGCCTACAGGGGGCAGGCGGGTGGCATCGCCTACAGGGGGCAGGCGGGTGGCATCGCCTACAGGGGGCAGGCGGGTGGCATCGCCTACAGGGGGCAGGCGGGTGGCATCGCCTACAGGGGGCAGGCGGGTGGCATCGCCTACAGGGGGCAGGCGGGTGGCATCGCCTACAGGGGGCTGGGTGGCATCGCCTACAGGGGGCAGGCGGGTGGCATCGCCTACAGGGGGCAGGCGGGTGGCATCGCCTACAGGGGACTGGGTGGCATCACCTACAGGGGGCTTGGTGGCATCACCTACAGGGGGCTTGGTGGCATCATCCACAGGGGGCTGGGTGGCATCATCCACAGGGGGCTGGGTGGCATTACCTACAGGGGGCTGGGTGGCATTACCTACAGGGGGCTGGGTGGCATTACCTACAGGGGGCTGGGTGGCATTACCTACAGGGGGCTGGGTGGTATTCCTACAGGGGGCTGGGTGGCATCGCCTACAGGGGGCAGGGTGGCATCGCCTACAGGGGGCAGGGTGGCATCACCTGCAGGGGGCTGGGTGGCATCACCTGCAAAGGGCTGGGTGGCATTACCTGCAGGGGGCTGGGTGGCATTACCTGCAGGGGGCTGGGTGGCATTACCTGCAGGGGGCTGGGTGGCATTACCTGCAGGGGGCTGGGTGGCATTACCTACCAGGGGGGCTGGGTGGCATTACCTACCAGGGGGGCTGGGTGGCATTACCTACAAAGGGCTGTGTGTGGCAACAAATTTAAATGAAATTCATCCGATTTTAAAACGGACAGGGAAAAAAACGGATGCAAATCGGGTCCAAATCGGCCGGTAAAAACGGCAACTCGGCCCGGAACGGAATCGGAACGGATGCAAACCGGCCGGGAAAATCGGCCAAAAACGGCCGATTTTCCCGGCCGACACTCGGACCCTGTCGTGTGAATGAGGCCTGACTGTATAAATACTTCAATAGCTAACTAATATGTCCAAATTTCTATACACATAAATCACTAGGACCATCACTAAACACTACATCACCTATTATTCCATATAAAATAAATATAGATAATCACCGTAGATATACCAATATTAAACATTACAACATGTGTGTGTATATATATATATATATAAAACCCAAAATAATAAGAGGTCCATTAAAAAACCAGACCAGACCCACAATCATTGTAATAAATATAAAGTGCACAAGTGTAAGTCAATGGGTTCGTGGATGATAATCCCGATCAGAGAACCAACCAGCACCCAGGAATTACGGGCTCCGATCAGGATGAGCATCCCGGATCCATCGATAACGTGAATAATGTTTTATACACAACATGAAAATCTCATAAAAGTACATATGCAAACTATATTCCAGTTCTTAAAATAAAAATAAGAAATATATATATATATATATTAAATTAAAAATTAAATACATAATATCAGAACACCAAATATATGTAGTTCATCCTAAAAGTGAAACACACAGTGTATGCAGATAAGTTATACATAATATAGCAACTTCCTACAGATATACAATAAAAATACATTAATACAAAGACTGTAATACAAGGAATGTCATTTACCATGCATGTTGTCCCTGTAATAAGATTTATATCGGAATGACCTCACAGGATTTGAAAATACGTATAATGGAACATATCAGGGAATATAGTTTGCATATGTACTTTTATGAGATTTTCATGTTGTGTATAAAACATTATTCACGTTATCGATGGATCCGGGATGCTCATCCTGATCGGAGCCCGTAATTCCTGGGTGCTGGTTGGTTCTCTGATCGGGATTATCATCCACGAACCCATTGACTTACACTTGTGCACTTTATATTTATTACAATGATTGTGGGTCTGGTCTGGTTTTTTAATGGACCTCTTATTATTTTGGGTTTTATATATATATATATATATATATATATATATATATATATATATATATATACACACACACACATGTTGTAATGTTTAATATTGGTATATCTACGGTGATTATCTATATTTATTTTATATGGAATAATAGGTGATGTAGTGTTTAGTGATGGTCCCAGTGATTTATGTGTATAGAAATTTGGGCATATTAGTTAGCTATTGAAGTATTTATACAGTCATGGATTGGATATTTATTTATGCATTTTTCATATATCAACTAAACTTTTTGTATCTATGTATTTGGGTTTTTGGCACTTCATAAATCGATTCCATTGATGACACTTTCCCTCTATTGTTAATATGCTCCTTGTTTTACTCACTGGGTACTTGATGCGAGCGCGTGCGGGTCGCGTGATCTCTTATGCGCCGGACCGGAAGTTGTCAAGTAGGTTTGAGAACGAGTCCTGGTTTCCAGGTACAACTTCCGGCCGTGACGCGGACGGTCTGACGCATGGAGATGGGCGTGATCTGCCATGCGCCGATTAACATCATCTCATTTGAGCCTGTACTTAACCCCTTCCCGACATTTGACGTAAATGTACGTCATGGAAAGCATTGACTTTCCGCAAAATGCCGTACATTTACGTCAAATGTTTGGCACCGGCTCAGAAGCTGAGTCGGTGCCATCATCGTCGGATCTCAGCTGTATCTTACAGCTGACATCCGACTGTAACGGCGGGGACCGAAATTAGCGTCGATCCCTGCCATTAACACCTTAAGTGCAGCGCTCAAACGCGATCGCTGCACTTAATGTGTTTGCAGCTCATCGGAGCCCCAGCAATGAAATTGCCGGGGTTCCGGTGGCTGCAATGGCAACCGGAGGCCTAATACTGGCCTCCCGGTCTGCCTAGCACCGAAGCCGGTCAAGATCCCCACGGCGGCGGAGCCTGGTCGGCTTCCGTAGCTGCCGGCAAGATGGCGCCAGGTCAGGAGCTGATCAGGCGTCATCAGCGGTGGAAGTCAGCTGTACTGTACAGCTGACATCCACCTGTAACGGCAGGAACCGGAGCTAGCTCCGATCCCTGCCATTAACCCCTTCGATGCAGCAATCGAAAGCGATTGCTGCATCGTAGCGGTTACTAGCAGATCGCCAGCCCTGAGAGGCAATCGGGACTGGCGACTGCTGTTATGGCAACAGGAGACACAATGGTCTCCTGCTCTGCCATTACGGAAGCCGATTTAGGCCCCGCCGGGAGGCGAAGCCTAATCGGCTTGCTGTCAGTGAATGACTGACAGATCTAATACATTGCACTACATAGGTAGTGCAATGTATTAGAAAAAAAAAAATCTGACCGTTGGACCTTCAAGTCCCCTAGTGGGGAAGTGTAAAAAAAGTATAAAAAAGTGTAAAAAATAAAAGTTTGAAAACAATAAAAGTTTCAAGTAATCAAATAAAACACAATCCCCCTTTTACTCTTATCAAGTCCTTTATTATCGAAAAATAATAATAAACCATATGTATTTGGTATCGCCACGACCGTAACGACCTGAGGTATCAAAATATTATATTATTTATTGCACACGGCGAACAGCGTAAAAAAAAAACGTTAAAAACTTTACCAGAGTTTCTGTTTTTTGGTCACTTTGCCCTACAAATATTAGAATAAAAAGTGATCAAAAAGTCGCACGTATCCAAAAATGGTACCTATAAAAACTATAGCTCGTCCCGCAAAAAACAAGCCCTCATACACGTCCGTCGACAAAAAAATTAAAAAGTTATGGTTCTCACAACTTGGCGACAGAAAAAATACATTCTTTTTACAAAAGTAATTTTATTGTGCAAAAAGTTGTAAAACATAAAAAAGTGCTATAAATGAGGTATCGCCGGAATCGTACTGACCCGCAGAATAAAGTTAACATGTAATTTATAACGCATGGTGAACGCTGTATAAAAAAAACGAAAAAAGCTGTGCCAGAATTGCGTTTTTTTGTTTACCTGGCATCCCAAAAAATAGGATAAAAGGTGATCAAAAAGTCACATGTACCCCAAAATGGTACCAATAACAACTACAGCTCGTCCCGCAACAAACCAGCCCTCATACCGCTACGTCTATGAAAAATAAAATTAGTTATGGCTCCAATAAGTCAGGAAATAAAAAAATATGCAGTTGTGCCCGAGGGGAACATTTCTTCTGTTTCAAGAGGCGATTTATCAAGGCCCTAAAATTAGGGAACCAGGAAGGGGAGAGCCCCAACATATCCACTGGAAGCGACGGTGCCCGTATTATACCAGGACAACGCTTTCCCAGCAAAATTCCCCAAACTACAAAAGGTGCGGAGTGTGGACCAAAAGGGGGATAAGAAATGACACCATTTATCAGTGCGACACCGGCCTGTGCAGAAAGGATTGCTTCACAGCGTAACACACATCTATGGATTATTTATTTTTTTATATACCACCTGACTATGCCCCTTATATACTCCGCCCCGCTTACATGTACCCCCACATTATAAAACACCAGCAATACTCAAACAAATATAGTACCAAGCAAAAACCGCTCTCCAAAAGCCAAATGGTGCTCCCTCGGCTCTGAACCCTACAGCGTCCCCAAACAGCAGTTTCCTTCAACATATATGGCATCGTCATACCCGGGAGAACCCTTTTAACAATTTTTGGGGTGTGTGTCTCCAGCGTCATAAGCTGGGCATGACATATTTGCCACTGAATGGCATATCTAGGGAAAAATATAAATTTTTAATTTGCACCATCCGCAGCGCATTCATTTATGGAAAAGACCTGTGGGGTGAAAATGCTCACTACACCCCTTAATAAATGCCTTGAGGGGTGCAGTTTCCATAGTGGGGGTCACTTATCAGGGGTTTCTTTTTATTATTTCACATCTGAGCCTCTGCAGTTGTGAACCAATACTTTGTAAATCGCCAAATTAGGCCTCCACTCCGCATGGTACGCTTCACTTCTGAGCCCTGTCATATGTCCAGACAAAAGATTAGGGCCACATGTAGGGTGTTTCTAAAACCGGGAAACACCGCATAATAATTAGAGAGCTGTCTTGTTATGGTGGCACAAGCCGGGCACCACATATTGGCATATCTATGGAAAAAAATCCCATTTTCACTCTGCAACATCGAGTGAACACTAATTTCTACAAAACACCTGCAGGGTTAAAATGCTTACTACACCCCTTGGTAAATGCATTGAGGGGTGTAGTTTCCAAAATGGGGTCACTTCTGGGGGGTTTCCACTGTTTTGGGCCCACAGAAACCAATCCAGCAACATCTGCACTCCAAATGGCGGTCCTTCCCTTCTGAGCCCTGCCGTTTGCCCAAACAGCAGTTTATGACCACATATGGGGTATTGCCGTACTCGGGAGAAATTGCTTTACAGCTACGTCTTATTGATGAAAAAGGACTGTTTTTATTTTCACTGCCTAATTCTAATAAATTCTATGAAACATCTGTGGGGTCAAAATGCTCACTACACCCCTAGATGAATTCCTCAAGAGGTGTAGTTTCCTAAATGGAGTCCCTTTTTGGGCGTTTTCATTGTTTTGTCCCCTCAGGGGCTTTGTAAATGCGACATGGCCTCCGCAAATCATTCCTGCTAAATGTGATCTCAAAAAGCCAAATAGTGCTCTTTCCCTTCTAAGCCCTGCCGTGTGTCCAAACAGCCGTTTATTACCACATGTGGGGTATTGTTTTACAAATTTTGTGGTGCTTTTTCTCCTTCAGTCCTTCTGGAAATGAGAAAAAAAATTAGCTAAACCTAGATTTTTTTTGAAAAAAATTTAGATTATTATTTTCAGGGCCTACTTCGTATAATTTCTGCAAAAAAAACAGTGGGGTCAAATCGCTCACTATACCCCTAGATAATTTCCTCAATGGGTGTAGTCTCCAAAATGGGGTCACTTGTGGGGGGGTTTCCACTGTTTTGTCCCCTCAGGGGCTTTGTAAATGTGACATGGCCTCCGCAAACCATTCCTGCTAAACTTGAGCTCCAAAAGCCAAATAGCGCTCTTTCCCTTCTCAGCCCTGCCGTGTCTCCAAACAACCGTTTATTACCACATGTGGGGTATTGTTTTACTCGGGAGAAATTTCTTTACAAATTTTATGGTGCTTTTTCTCCTTTAGTCCTTGTGGAAATGAGAAAAAAAAAAATCACTAAACCTACATTTTCTTTGAAGAAATGTTGATTTTAATTTTCACGGCCTACTTCCAATAATTTCTGTAAAAAACCTGTGCGGTCAAAATGCTCACTATACCCCTAGATAATTTCCTTGAGGTGTCTAGTTTCCCAGATGGGGTCACTTTTGGGGGATTTTTACTGTTTTGTCACTGCAAGAGCCCTTCAAACCTGACATGGTGCCTAAAATATATTCTAACAAAAATAAGGCCCCAAAATCCCCTAGGTGTTCCTTTGCTTCTGAGGCCGGTGCTTCATTCCAGTAGCACGCTAGAGCCACATGTGGGATATTTCCTAAAATAGCAGAAACTGGGCAACAAATATTGAGTTGCATTTCTCTGGTAAAACCTTCTGTGTTATAAAAAAAATTGTATTAAAAATTTATTTCTGCAGAAAAATATGAAATTTGTAAATTTCACCTCTACTTTGCTTTAATTCCTGTGAAATGTGTAAAGGGTTAAGACATTTTCTAAATGCTGTTTTGAATACTTTGAGGGGTGAAGTTTTTAAAATGGGGTGACTTTTTGGGGGTTTCTAATATATAAGGCCCTCAAAACCACTTCACAACTGAACTGGCCCCTGTAAAAATAGCCTTTTGAAATTTTCATGAAAATGTGAGAAATTGCTGCTAAAGTTCTAAGCCTTGTGATGTCATAGAAAAATAAAAGGATGTTAAAAAAACGATGCCAATCTAAAGTAGACATATGGGTGATGTTAATTAGCAACAATTTTGTGTGGTATAACTGCCTGTCTTACAAGCAGATACATTTAAATTGAGAAAAATGCTAATTTTTGCAATTTTTCGCTAATTTTTGGTGTTTTTCACAATTAAATACTGAACATATCGAGCAAATTTTGCCAGTAACATAAAGTCCAATGTGTCACGAGAAAACAATCTCAGAATCGCTTGGATAGGTGAAAGCATTCCGGAGTTATTACCACATAAAGTGACACGTCAGATTTGAAAAATGAGGCTCTGTCAGGAAGGTCAAAAGTGGCTAAAGAGGGAAGGGGTTAAGGAGTGGAAACAACTAGCATATTCACCTCCTGACGAAGGAAGCGAAACGCGCGTCGAGGTGGTCCTCGGATTGGGTAGCTTTCATCATGTCCACCCCAGGTAAATAAATAGCCAATTTAGATATTGATGTGGCTTTATATATCTACATATGAGTTTTGTGTAATACTCATGCCGTAGCTAGTTGATCATTCTAGATTTCTGATCTTCAGGCAATATTTTATAGCATTACAACATTGTAATATTTCATGGCTATTATTATGGGATATGTTGGACATTCCAATCCGGGGTGTTTTTAATTTTCTGTGTTTTAAATGTATATTTTTTGGGGGTAATTTTTCCCTTATGGGATAATAAAGATTTATATTTGTTATTTCATTGTCTATTGACGTTATTTTTATATCAGGTATATTTTTGGTATTTTTATTTGGGCTATGATCCTTGTGTGGAACTGCGCAGAGACCTGAATGTCAGCCGCGGACCCTCTAGTAAATACATGTCCGGCAGGTGTGAACATACCCCAAGAGCTATACATGAGTTACTTGTGAGGATCTACTGATTTTATTCATGTTCATTTTTATATAGACTCACTGCAGTGGTCCCCAACCTGTAGCAGAACTACAACTCCCAGCAAGTACAGAAAGCCTGCGGGACATAATGGGATTGGTAGTTTCACGTTCTCATCAGTAGTCCCTCTATAGAGGACACTACAAATGACTGATAACAGGGAGCAACAGAACGCTTAACTGCACAGCCAAAGCAAGTATGATAGACGTTAGTGTCCAAAACACATTACACGTTTCTGGCCAGGACATTTGCCACGTCAGCACCGGATCCCCTCACTGAAACAAAAGTGGCAGAATTGTCTGCAAAACACCCACTCACCGGCTTCATGGTGCCCGCGCTCCGGTACCGTCTCCTCAGCTCCGCTACACACGTGTGAATACAGGAAGTGCTGCCACAAAGTGAAGTACGGAGCAGGCTAGAGAAGACCGAGCATAGCCGATTTGCAAGAGCTCCACCTGCTGGCAACACACTGAACTGTGTCATTTTATTCCATAGTCTACAGGGGGCGATATTGTAACGACAGACAGCGAGATTGCTTCATTCCAAGCGAGATCTTTCCCGGAGTAGTAACATACAATGGGATGTAGTAAATAGTTTATATGATAAAACCATCTGAATTAAGGACAAGGAAATTCTATACAATCTGTAGATCAATATACGCGGGATGATCACTGTAAAATAGTGACAAGCATTTAGGTAAAATAGGATAAGGCTTTCCTAATATCAAGGTAGCTTTAATACATATAATTGATCGGTTAATGCTTGCTGTTTATTTGAATGGAATTCAATCAATTTGCACCTGTTCTGTTGTTCGTTGACCGTCACATGGCAGCAGCGCCGGCCTTAGGTTGGATGGCGACCTGTGCGGGACTCTCTATTGCTGCCCCCCACAAATAAAAAATTAACCACATATATAGACACGTACATACTGGAATATACACACACACGCACACACGCGCACACACTTTGTGTCAGTCAGGGCTCCGTTCTGACGGAAAGCTCCGAGGGAACGTCGGAATGGAGCCCTGACATAGATGTGAACGAAGCCTTAGTCCTTATTCACACGAACGTGTCCGTTTTGCGCACATAAAAAAAGCAGTTTTTTTCTGCGTTGCAGTTCCATGTGACATCCGTGTACGGTGCGAATGTGCGGTTTTAACACGTATATCATCCGTATGTCACACGTTTTTTACGTCAGCAAAAAAAAACTGAAGGGATTTTATTTTTTCTTCATCACATCCGTGTGCTGTCCGTTTTTTTTCAATGGGTGCAAGATGCTCAAAAAACGCACAAGAATAGGACATGCAGTGAGCTTCACGCAGCGGACACACGCTGCATTAAAAAAACTGAATGTCTGAATGTCCCCACTGAATTGCATAGGTCCATGTGACGTCCGTTGTTTTAACGCACGTAAGGCGCACGTGAAATACACTCGTGTGAATAAGGCCTAAGGCTTTTGAAGTCAATGGGTGCGTGAAAATGACGGACAGCATAAGGAAACACATCCGTGTGCTGCAAGTGATTCACGCAACAGTTGCTAAAGAAATGATGAGAAAAAGAAAAACACCTTCAGTTTTTTTTTGCGGACGTAAAAAACGTGTGACATACGGATGACATACGTGCGTAAAAAACGCAGACGCAGAAAATCGCTGCATTTTTAAGCATGCAAAACGGACACGTTTGTATGAATAAGACCTAACAGTGATAGCTCTCTGAATACAGATAATGTAGTAGATGTTACCTGCAGTCCTATGTAACACCACAGATCACATACAGTAATAACGGAGTACAGATGCTGGGGATGGAGCTTCCTCCTCTGCACTTGCTGCCTCTGCTTCCTCTTTGTGTAATGAGGAGCTAAGAACAGAGCTCAAACAGTGGCGCCCCCTACATGTGGGGAGGCTGCAGCGCCCTCGCACAGGTCACACACCCCTAAGGCCGGCCCTGCTACCCAAACAGGAAGTGCAAAGAAGCCACATGAGAGCGAGATGGTGGAGAAACCGGTCAGTGTAAATCATTTTTCAATAAATACACAAGTGAGGGACATTTATCTGATAAAATAAAGAGCCGCCTGAGACACCCCCCTAGACAAGTGTGTTATGGCTGACAGGACAGATGCTAAATGTGATCAGAAACAGAAGGGGCGACACTATTAATGGTGATATTAACTATTGCTTTTCCGGTTTTCATAACAGATCTTCATCTAATGCAGGAAAATACCAAAAACTAGTAGCAGCACAAAGACGTTTCTTAAAGGGACCGTTCCAAGAAATGTTCCAGGAACTGTCGCTATGGGAAACCATGATTGTGGCGTTCACATGCGGTTTCCCATATACGGTATATTATCTCAATATTAGCCAGAGTTGAGGGAAACCGATAAGGTCACGTGTTCCAGCGAGTCCATGCCATCCCCGCTCTGTGGGCGCTGTCTAATGCTTCACCACAGACCACTGGCTTTTGGCGACAACCGCTCTTTCCCTTGTTCGGAGTGTTTGTAACGAGTTTAGTTTGGCATCTTCTTGGAAGCTAGAACCAGCCGACCACTTCAGTACTGTTCCCTTCAAAAGTAGAGTGGTCATCAGGATAATGCCAGCTAGTCTGTGGATACGAACAAGAGTGCGCCAGCCCCAGAGAGCACTGCTGCAAGAAACGTATACTATCCTAGCAAGTATATGGAGGATTTGCCTGCAAATACATCAGTCCAAAAGGCATACTGTACCCCTATTATCTATCCATATTCTGGATGTAACGCCAGACCAATGTGGTTCTCGCATCACTAGGACCTCTGATGCTATAAGGTCCGTTCAGGAGAACCGCAGTAGGTCCACGTGCTACATCCAGAATAGGTATGGTCAAACACAGGGACAATATGCCTGTCTGAATGAGGTCTTAGGGCTCATTCAGATGAGCGTGTTCCTTGTCCGTGTGCTGTGCGTTGAAATAACTGACAGAACACGGACCCATTCATTTCAATGGGGCTATTCAGACGTGCGTGAGTTTATACACAGCGAGTGTCCGTTGCGTGAAACTCACTGCAGGTCCTATATTGGTGCATAGTTGCGCACCTAGTCGCCCATTGAACTCTACGGATGCGTGAAAACCACGGACGTCATCCATGTGCTGTCCGTGTATCACACATCAGTTACAAAGAAATGCAGAGAAATTAAGAAAAAAAAAAAAAAACGGACGTGAAAAACTCATGCCACACGAAAAGCACAGATGCCAATGGGCAACGCTCACGGACATGAAATGTAGGAAAACCGCTGTGTTTTTTACACGCGCAAATCTGACACGCTCGTCTGAATGTAGCCTTAAGAGTTAGGTCGCATTTAGCAGCTTTGTATGGAAGCCTTTCATTTGGTTGAAATAGGATCAAATCCCGTCAGGACGAAGCAGGCCCAGAAGTTTACCCGCAGTATTGCGGGCACAAGAAGCTGGAAGGAAATGACCCCTTTAACCTGAGCTCTCCTCTGCGGTCGCGCTCATGTGTGAGAAGCCCAATACAGATGGGGCGACCTATTGAAAGACAATGGACTAAAACAAGCAGCTTTCTCTCCTCGTGACAATAAAGCCAAACAACACAGAGTAAAAGCTTTAGCTTCCGAGTTTTATTTACATAGGAATTGTTCATCTAGTGGTCTCAAATGAAGGCTAAGTCCCTTCTATATACATGTTCTATATACAGGTTTATACTTGAAAAGTAAGAAAACTGTACAATAGCCACAAAAAATTAGAAATACTTTGAATGACATAAAAGAAATACATAAATTCTATATATGTAACATTCGAGTTTACACGTGTGGACTGAAAATCATAGAGCAGCAACACAAACCAGGGGCGATGTGAGCCGGTCTAGTGTAGGTCCTCCACGGCGTCATTGCTTCCCAGGCCTGGTTATACATTGAACGTCTTACATTTGGATCTGGTTTTGTTTTTGTCTCACAGAGAAAAAAGGAATTTCTACAAAATCACAAAATAACACACAATACCAATAAACGGTAGTTGCCTCAGGAGACCGGGAACGTTTGAGGGTTTAGGGAATACTGCATTTAAAAGATGTACCTTCCACATGAAATATATCATTGTAAGTGAAATAAATACCAAGTTAAAAAGTTTCCGATGCAATAACAAATGTTAATATATTGGGAATTGTAATACATTACCAATAAATGGAAATTATACACAAAAAAAGTTGGTCAGAGACTTTGCCTGGGAACAGCCTATGTCAATGGCACCGAAGCAATCCGTTCCAACTAATTCGTCAAACATTTTTTAGTCTGTAACTTTTAACAAGACTATTGTGGCTTTAGTAGGACGAGCAGACAAGGGTGACCCCAGAAGGTAATGCTTGAGAGCAATATTTTGCCAAGTAAATTTCAGTGGTGCACAAACCAATGCCAAGTGGTTTATCTGTCCTACAGAATAGGGCACTGCTTTACCTTAGTCTAGGAAAGAAGTGCGAGATCTAAAAATCACAGTCCTAGACAATGCCAATAATATTTAAGGCCTCATGCACACGACCGTAGCCGTGTGCACGGCCGTGATTTTCAGGTCGGCCGGCTGCGGACTGTCAGCGGACTGTCAGTCGCAGGCCGCCCGCACATGCACATGGCCGCGGCCATTGTTTTCAATGAGCCCGGACCGCAGAACCGGGCCGTAATAAGACATGCTCATTCTTTCTGCGGTCCGGGCTCCCGGGCCGTGCACGGACCGCAAAAACTACGGTCGTGTCCACGGCCCCATAGAAAAAAATGGGGCCGCAATTCTCCCGTGGATTTTCGGGGGAATTGCGGCCGCAAAAACACGGTCGTGTGCATGAGGCCTTAGACTCTGGTACAAAACGTACGTTTAATATTCAGCACAAAACCGATCCAAAGCTTCAAAGAAAAACTAGACATTTTACAATATTCCACAATTTAGGTTTTCATAAAAAAAATTGAGTAACTCGTTTAATTTGCTTGTTTTGTACAACTTTTTAGTGACATTTTATTGGTTCATACGGAAGATATATTCAGAGTCCTGCAGGACTCCTGACTGCAGTGCATTGTGGGAGCTCCGATAACACTTATATCTTTTCCACACGCCGCTGAATATTTTTCGCATGCGGCAGAATTTCACATACGCAGCATGCTCATTCTGTTCTGCATGTTCACAGCAGATTTAACCCTTTTCAATGCAGAAGGGGTGAAATCCGCAACATAATCCACATGTAACATGGAAAAGCCGCAGAACATTTGGCTGCGTTTTGGTACCCTTAAGCTGGCCATACACGAGATAGCGGTTGGTGACCGCTATTTCTGCTGACTCCACCCTAAACATGCATGCTGGACTTCACCATAATGTACGTGCTTATTTTGATGCCATGATTGTGTCTGGGGAGATCGCAGTTGGCCACTTCTAGACCAGCAGATAATCTGCACGCGGTCATGACGTTTTCCGCCAGCATATAACGTATAGCTATTGCCATAGTCATCTAGATCCTCCCCTCGGCTGTCGCTTGCATGTTACGGTTAGGATAACGGGGGGCCAGTAAACGTTCAAATTGTTGCTGGGATTTCTCTTTAATCTTTGTCTAGACTGGAGATTTAACGAGTTTTCTGACAGAAATGATCATATAAGTGACAAGTACAATAAAATATTGCGCAGAAAGGCCAGCACAAGCTCCGCACACAACGCTTAGAACCATTAATACGTCACCGACAAGTGTCTATTAAAAATGAATCCCCTAATAAAATGCTATTTCTACGATCACCCCTCTACTCATTCATCGTCGGCTGTGATGCAAATAATACAGACCAGTCCACTCTAAAAAAAATAGAACATGGAGAAGGGATAAGGAGAGGAAAGAAAAGATTTTTTTGCCTTAACATTCAGTATTGCACATCTTAAAGCCACTATTTAGATTCGGCTCCTTCGGTTTATGTAGTGAGTAGCATTGAGAGACGTAGACAGTTATAAAATATATGCACAAACTACAGACTGGAGCGGAGCTAGAACGTTTGCTTAGTGTTATTGAGCGGAGATCCACAATCTGTCAAGGTCGTACATATTTGCACTGGATACAACAGATGATAGGAATAAGGAATGGTAGAATTCACATTTACAGAGGACATGGCTCTGCATGGCCCCTAGCCAGTATGATGCCGGACAATCACTCTCAGCAGAGCTGCACTATAGCAGCATTTCTCATCGGCAGATGACACATTTTCCCATTTTGTAATCTAGGTACATTTAGGATCCAGCAGTTCTAGCATAGTCCGTACAGCATAGTGCTCAAAACTGACCTGTAAAGGATTGGGATTATTTTTTTCTGAATGTGTGATTTATAGAGCTCGCTGAGATCTGGTCAATCCACAGTCCCCATCAGTCCTGTTCCTGTGGTAATCCCCCCGCATCACTGACTCGGAAAACTACATGTAAAAGCCAAAGCCCCCACCCTCCCCAATTGCATTGGTTTTTTTGCCATGACTTAGCGCTACATCGCAGGTCTCATGCACTCGACCGTTGTTTTTTTCAGTGTCCGATCAGTTTTTCTTTGCAGATAGCACAATGAACCATTCATTACTATGAGGTCATGCACACTTTTTTTTTTTTTTTGGCGGATCCGTGTGTCAGTTTCCCAAAATGATAGAACATGTCCTATTCTTGTCCGTTTTTGCAGTCAGTCTCTCTCATTCTAGTGTATGGATACGCAAAAAAGCCGGACAGCACACGGAAGCTACTAGGATTTGTGTTTTGCGGCATGGAAAACAGAAACGGTCGTGTGCATGAGGTCTTACTGTGTGGATAGAACACAGATTTATTCCTTCATTTTCACTTTTAAGCAGATTTTAAAGAATAAAAAACCTTGAGGAAAACACAAAAAGCAGAAAGTCTAATTTTTTGTAAATATTGAACAAGGACTAAACAAAGTCAGGAGAGAAGAAATCTTATAAATCAGGACACGGATGCATTTTTCACCATGTTCTCCTAGGGCGGGGGTTCCCAGATGTCCATGAATAAACGGCACTCTTCTCAAGACAGACGCAATTGAAAACCAGTCAGATTGAGGTGTTCAATCAGTTGAGTTTTTTGCGACACAAACAGCTAATTTTCATAAACCGCTAAGAACCCCATAGTCCTATCACTTCTATGTGTAACACCTACATCATAAGGTTATCACCATTACAAAGAATGACAATAAACCCTATTCAAAAACTCTGATCGTCTTAAACTGGCCCTACACATAAGATGGCCATTGTCCCCAACCTCCCTACCCATAAACATGCTTGTTCAGTCTGGGGAGAGAAGTCGCTGACAGTGGAAGAACAAAGGATCAGCTACAGAGAAATCTAACGCCCTATATCCTTGTTTTCCATGAAACGTGCCCTCAGGATGACTCCATACACATTCATTATGTGAACATTTATCTAATATGTATGGGTACCTTTAAATGGGTTTCTCCAAAAACCTAAAGCAGGGTTACAGTGTCTTTTCAATCGAACATTCCAAGATTGCAGAGATCTGTTCCGCTGACAAGGAGTGTATACACCCGCTCTGCCGTCCCATTGGACTGAATTAAGGCATACTGAACAAGTTTACAAAACCGGCTTACAAAGTCCCAGAGAAGTCCCTAAGTATTGTACTGGACAAAATAAACCTTTATAGGTTTCCGGGAATAGAATCGTTTTTCTACACTAAAAGCTGCTGAGGTTTCCTTCCATCACGAATGTGTATTATACATCGATGGTTGGATACAAAAATCACACAGTCATCAGCATTGCCAACATACATATTCTACCATGTGCGGATGGCGGCGTGAGATTATCGCCAAACAGGATGAAGCAATGTGGTCTGTACCGGGACACCAGAAACAGACACGGTTATAAACTGAAGAGGTGCCAAAAAAAGAGAAAACCCGCTGCAGATCTGGAACACAATATACACCAGTAAGAATTTTATCTTTAGGACTGAATCCTATTAAACTAGAACCCCTTTAAAAGTGACGTTTTAGTGTGGGGTGAAATCATTATATCTAAATAGACTCCTGACACCAGGTTTGTGAAGAAGGATCAATATATTGGAAAAAACAATTATGACTTCTACAAAAGAGCTATAATTGTATGTAGGAAGTCCACTGGACTTTACGTAAAACAAAAAATAACCCACAAATGCAAAAAGACAACGGACATACACCAAGTGATATGATGTAACTCTGCTGAGGTACATTACAGAAACACTCAAGGTAAAACGGATATACCGTTGTGCCCAATGCAGGGCCTGAGTGGGTGGCATTCAAAAAAAAAACAAAAACCATCCACCACCCACTCACTAGGCACAGCACAGTATATCAGTTTTACCTGGAGTGTTCCCCTAGGGCCTAATAATGTGCTTTTTTTTCCCATTTACAAAGACTTGGTGACTAATATAATGGAAACGTGCCGGTCACATAATTAAACACAAACACCACGACTACGTCACATCATCAGAGCAAATTGGACAAGTGTGCAAGGAGTGACTGTTGGCGAGAGCACTGCATACACATCCTAAAAACAAAGTAAAAAACTACTGTCAATATGGGATTTGGGCATCATTCCTCCCGTACTTGAGGGATTTTACAGAGCCTGCCCATAATCCACAAAGAGACATACATTTGGTCCTCTGTATTGTTGAGCGCACATGTCTACCGTCTATTGGTATAAACAAGTTGGGTTCAGACTGCCGTTTGATGTCTGGAAGAAACATTTGCACCATTACCAAAAGAGAAAACAAAAAGTGCATAACATTTTTCTTTCCAAATGTATACTTGAAAACTTAATGTACCAAATAAAAATTCCATTACAAAAGTTTATTGCATTAAATATTTTTTTGTATATTAAATATTACCCATGTGGTTGCAACAAAAAACACCTTTCCGCGTCCTCCAGAAATCAAATGCACAGATCGGTTTTGATTATCTTTTTTTCTTAATACTGACAAGAGAAGGACCGGTCTGCCTTTAATGTTAAAGTCAATGTGCAATTCCCTGGGAGGGATCCTCAAATTTTACTTGTCTGTAGTGGTTCTCAATTTTAGGACACAGCGTGTCCCTCCGCTTGTTAGAGTGGTTTCGTGCAGTCAGAAAGATCTCAATAGTTAATTTTTTGATGCAGGACTATTTTTGTCACCCTCTTTGTAATCTTTCATTAGTGAAGTGAATACCTGTAATACAGAAGGGACAAAATCAAACAGGACTGAGATACAATGTCATACCTATGTGACACACTGCAGATCTTAAATGGTAATGACCCCAGAGAGGGAGAGAAAGACTTTCCGCATTACTTATTTCTGGGCAAAAAAAAAATAAAAAAATATAAGAATTATATGACAGTTCATGGCAAAGGTCATCAATGTGTGATCAGTGGAGGTCCCACCCCTTGGTACCCAACCAATCCGCAGACCAAAGAGGCAGCCTCCCCTTCATTACACTATCGGATATAAGGACGTCCATCCGAGTGTGGCAGTGTCTGGTACTGCAGCTCTGCCCATTCAAGTAAATAAGGATGGGCTGTAGTACCAGGCACAGCAGCATGGACCCATGTGTCGCTACGTCCAAGCAACATTGAAGAGGCAGCAGCACTAGATAGCGCAAATGCCCACCGATTCTGTCGATCGATGGGTACACCAGGGACCCCACAATTATGGCCTTACCATAGACCCAAAAAAACTATAACTTTTGTTAGTTTAGTGCGAGCCTGGAAGCTGGGACGCTCACGGATTTAGATGAGGGGGCGCAGATCCTGTTCTTCAAGTAGCCGCAATGGATAGTCCCCTCGTCATTGCAATAAACAGGAGTTTTGGAAATCTAGGAGTGCGCTCATCCCTACTTTTCTGTAACTTTTATCAATTTCAATAGAGTATGTGCACAGCTGTATTTCCACCGAAGCCGCAGACCAGGAATCACTAGTTACTACATTGTATGGGTCTTTAATGTCCCAAAGATTTGACTTTACATTAGAACCATGGATATCGGTCTAATCATGTGGTAGCAATAAAGGACCTGGTGTGTTCACAAAAAACATGTTTATACTCAGCAATTTTTGGTAAGAATGTGAACAATTCCTTTATAAAACTGATCAGCATCTTATCCATCATAAGGGTAAGGAGACACGTAGCGGTGGCTGCGAGCCATGCCCACGGAGCACAAACGTATCAATAATGACCGCACAATTTTGCAGGTAATATTGCAGTTTTACCTGCAAAACCGCGTGGCCATTATCAATCATAATTCCTCACCCTAAAGCTCCTCACGAGGCAAAAACAACGATCCAATACAAAACACATTGGCTTTACCACTAACCTGGGTCCACTTTTTATTACTGTTTTGCATTTTAATAGCCGCTATGCCGCCGAAGAGCTTCTCGGATAAAATGTCGTCAGGCAGTTTTGTAAGGAACTGTGCTATATGGATAAAGTCCATCTGTAAAAGGATATCTTCATAGAGTCGCAGGATTCCCAGAGCTGTTCTAAACAAGAACTCTTCTCCGTCCCTGCAGAACACATCCCACACTCGACAGGCAAGATCAAGTGGCAGCGACTTACTGTACAGGGTGAATATCCTGTAGGCAAAAAAAAGTCCAGCACATTTATTCCAAAAACAGAATATAAAATTTATCACCGGAGAAGACAATTTATACATAAAAACTAGTGCAAAGAACCACGTTCTTCATAATCTGCCCTGCAGTATTGATCTCTTCATTAAAAGCATGCAGCGTATAAATGTACAGATGAGATGGTCATTCCAAAAGTGAATTATCTGGACAATTTGATTAAAGGTCCGATGTGGACCATGTAAACCAGAACCGATCATTGATCGGCGCTCGTTTGCTCCTTTCACAAGGAGCTAGTATGGGGACGAGTGCTTGTAACTTCGATCGCTCGTCCCCATACATTTCTATCATGTCGGCGGCACGTCCCCCTGTTTAGACAGGGAGATGTGCTGCGGACAACCATAATATTTTAGGTTGCGTAAACTATACAAGCAGCCGATGAACGAGCGTTTGCGCGTTTATCGACTAATCATTGTCCTGGTTTTTTTGGCCGGTGTAACAAAGCCCTTAGGGACAAAACCATTGTACATAAACCGATCGTAGGCCAAAAATTGCTTCAAGATTTACATTGCTATGTAACTTTCTTCTACGCTTCCAAATACAATAGTTCTGGTGCTTTGCTCCCACTGCTCATTGTTGCACAGTCCCAATAGCAGCCGGTGGGATATAGATATTGAAGCAACTAGTGATATTAATCCAGACACTAACCCCTTTAACCCATTAACATTAACATTTAGTGACATTAACCCCTATGACACTGATGAGCAAGAGCACAGTAGTGGAAACGTTGTCATCAGAACCAGGATAACGACATTTTCAACAGCTGATTTGATTCCAGACGGGAGTAATTAAAAATGTTTTTACATTAGGAAAGGAAGCCTGACGGGCATTCATACTGTCCTCTTAGGAGTACACCTTTAAGCTAGGTTTGCTGATCGCATTCATTTTTTGACTAGTTGCCGGGGGCTCAGCTTCCCATTTTGCATTTGCTCAGATTTTTTATTCATAACTACGCATTATAAATGTAAACAAAAGCAGAGGCGGAGTTACATTATTATAGGGAGCATATAAAGCAAAGCACACATCTTACAGGAGCGTCGTAATGTCATGTGACGCAAAAAAGCACATATCCCAAACCAGGCTCAAAATCATTAATTTAATATGCCGCACATTCAGGCTTGTAAAATTATAAAATAAATAGGAGGTGGTAATTCTATGTAAAATATTATGTCCTGTGGGTGACAAGGGCACTCTCCATATAACGTACCAGTCTATCAGGTAAAGGTCTGGTGTGAGACTATAGGAATTGAAGTGCAGGAAAAGCTTGGGGAGATTTTCTTCAAAGAAAACTTCAAAAGCTGCAAAGTATTTCAGCATCTAGGAAAGAGAGAGATGAAAGAAGTGAAATACACAGGAGACCGCTGTCAAAAACAGTTCTTATAGTGCATTCATAGTGCTAAAGTATGTGTATGTATGTATGTGTATATATATATATATATATATATATATATCACATCCCCCTCCCAACCACACCGCACACACATTACATCAAGTAGTGCCTATAAACATTTTATGGATTATCAATGCTACATGTTCTAAAGCCTCCCATAATGAACAAATCTGCCAAATTTCTCATCATTGGGTTTGTACCGCAAGGGTCCTTTACACAGCGCAATATGGGCCGTGTATACGAGCGCCGATCGAGTCAGCCTGTTGATCGGAGCGCCTTTCACAAGGATTAATGCCTGGTTATCTATGGGGTCGAGCGATCGTTACTACGATCTCTCTATAATGCTGCATAAACGAGCAGAACAGCTGATGAATGAGCGTTTGTTTGTTCGTCGATGATCCTTGCCCTGTTTACACTGGGCAATAGTTGGAAATTAGCGTTCATGTGAATGTTCGTTTGCCCGATCATTGGCCCTTGTATTAAACAAGATCTCATGTACCAGAGGCAATGACCTGCACTTATCCCCAGTTTAAAACGGTTGGAAAGAAGCAGGATGGAGAGTCCTGAAGGTCTTGCTGTACTGTATATATTAATATTTCTTAGCAGACAGTAATCCTGCAGTCAAAATGGACAGGGAGAACCAGAATGGCATTTTTCAGTCTAAGTCCATTTTGCTTGTGTGTATGGGTTGCGGTAGGAGGTGCACGTTAAGTTTATTGGAGTTCTCTGAAAACATCAGCAATGCTGAATTCCCAGCATTTGTGAGATCTCCTTTCAATAATGGATTACTATAGAAAATGGACACTAGAGTTTTGAAGTCTAAAAAAAGCTACTGCTTGAAAGAACATCCTACTGCAGCTCAATACTTATACCACAGCGTAGGCAATCAATCCGGACATATAAATGCATGCAAAATCATAGCTAATGTACCACATTATATATATATATATATATATATATATATATATATATATATATATATATATATATTCTTTTATTCTAATTTCCTTACAGGATTAGTCAGACATTTTGCCTGAACTGCTTTTAACAGCATTTAGAGAAATGCTTTACAGCAGCCACATGTACCATAGGAACCTGTGAACAGAAGGGCACCCTTTGGCTAGTATGGGAGAGTTTGCTTGGCGTGCTCTGTGACCTGTGCAGAGGGGCAGAGCCGTGTCCATCACCTATTGTCAATGACGGATCCTTTGTTATCTATATATAGGTGTTAACTTTCATTGTAATCCTGTAATCCTGTAATCCAATGATGACTGCTGAGAAGTGATCGCTACAGAACAGGAAGGGTCAGTCTATTACGAGGCTCAGTGGTCAGAGTGAAAACGGCAAGATTTAGTGATTTATTTTTTAATAAAGATAATGATATAGAAAATTTAAGGACATATACCCCAAAAAATATGTTAAACATAAAAACTTGATTTAAAACAATAGGTCTTTTTTGGATTCCCTCCATTCCTCATTGAAACCTATTCAGACCAAAAAATTTGCACCAAATACATTGATGATGTTTCAGCACCATTCACATTAAAAACTTATTAGCAATTGGAGAAAGTATTTTCCTCTGCATCACAGAAGACATTGTGTCCTAGTAAATGGCTCTTTTATCAACACTGCCAACTCAGGAAGCGAAAAAGTCCACTAAAGAAAGAATGGCTCTGTGAGTCTATCACATGACAGCGATATCGGTATGGCGTACCATGCTGTGATCTACCCGGAAGAAGGCCAGCTGGCATGGCTTATTGAGAAGATTTGCAAAGGCTATGAATGCATCAGCTTCCTCCAAGTTCAGAATAAGCACTGCTGCGATGAAGGACATGCCCTGGACCTGCGAGGGAAAGAAGAAACGGACAGAAGTGAATCATTAATAAACGACATCATACTTACAGCTGTAGTGTGATTATGGATAGTAATGATGGCCGTATACTGCAAACAAGCTGCACCTGCCACAACTACACATAAGAAGCCGCTTAATAACCCAGAATATCATTTCTTAACAAATATTCTGAGCCAGTAATATCAATGCAGGATTAAACGGCTAGTTTATTATCTGCAAGAGCGCAATAATATATAATGGGCCATGGGAAGCTGCTCATTCAGCCACTGAACTCATTGGTACATACAGTGGAGGCCCAATTCATTGCAGTCTAGAGTGCTGGGTCTGAGGCATGATACGAAAGACGCAGATCGCTTCTCAATAAAAGTAATCTGGGAAATATTTCAGTAAAAATATATGCGAGTTCAGATCAAAGGCCAGCTCCCATTGGCTGCAGTATAGGATTATAAACCAGCTGACAGCCAGGTAATCTCAAAGGGAACCCAGAAATGTGCTATATGGACCTCCAACTGAACATACAAGTACTGCATGTTCATATGAAGTTATGTAGCTAAAATAGAAATGAACAGTCTGTCTAACCTACGTTACTTGTGCAGCTCATTGCAATCTATTGGTTTCTGTTATCAGCCATTACAGGCCTAGAAGAGGTGGACTACAGACGTGTGGATGTTAAAGGGGTTTTCCGGGAGTTTAAAATATTAGACGGACACTAGGAAATGTGATAAGGAAAAACATGAACTAATACTCACCTGTTAAATTTCCCGCTGCTCCAGCGCTGACACTTCAGTGGTACCCGCTGGCCTTTGTTTGCTTTGCGGCAGCAACGACGTGCCGTACATTTATGTGACCACTGCAGGCAATCACTGGCCTCAGCGGTGATGCTTACATGTATGGTACAAGACCACGAGGCCAGTGATTGGCTGCAGCGGTCATGTGGATGAACGGCACATCACTGTTGGACAAGTAAACACAGTCCAGCAGGGACCACCGAAGTGACGGTGAAGGATTTAACAGGTAAACGTCTATAGTCACAATATTTATTCGGTTCTGAGAATCTGCAGAAACATTTGCAGCATATAAAATCACACTAGATAATATTGTTTTCTGTGGAGTGTGTGGCAGTTTTAGGGTTGCAGTCACATGTGACTTATTCGCCTGTTTCCGCAGCAAAACTGTACAAGTTCCAATGGGAAAATGATTCCGCAACTCAGACAGAATTCTCAATTTCTTGTGTTGCAAATGTTTTCCAGTTGACCTATATTGTAATGTTTTCCGCAGCGGAAATGCAAGGCAAATACACCACGTATTACTGCACCCTTAGGATATGTTTACACGACAGATTTTTCTTGACGGGTCCCGCCACAGAATTATTCCTGCCGTCAGCAGGAAGATTCCTACTCACATTCATTTCAATGGGAGATTTGAGCGGAATCCACCCGAATATCGGACGGGACGCTTATTTTGTCCGCTAGCTGAAAAAATCAATTGAAATTAAAGTGAATGGGAGATGGAATTTTGCATCAGAATCCACCGCAAAAAAAAAAAATCACACCGTTTGAACAAGGCCTTATAGTGGTCTTTGGCTTGCTACAAACTGATTTAATAATCAAAATCTCCATACTTCATCAGAATTTCCATTCCTTAGATTTACGGTAATTAATTTTTATGTACGGGGGAGAGGTAGGTTTATTTAATGAAAATCAGATCCATCAGTTAGAGTCATGTAACAGATTATATAAAAAATAATTTTAAAAAAACAAACACCAGGACCTCTGCTCCTAAAGATAAAGGTGTGGGGGGGGGGGGGGGGGGTTTGCTCAATAACCCATGTAAACAATGTACTCTACTGAGAACAATACAAACCAGTTATGCTTCTGTGTTTGGTTTTCTATGATATTTGGCTGCTATATTTGTATTGATCACTATTGCTATAGGGACACTATACCTAAATATGCGGTCTAGTTGAAAACAATCTATTTCTCCCTGTTATCAGCCATTCCAGCTGGAGAATGCCTGAAGGGGCTGAATAAAAACACCTTTTACTAGCTGTGCGCCATTCAGTGCGTACCAAGATTCTCTTCCTTACAAGCTGTAATGTGCCCCAGATTGTCACATTGTGGAAAACAACTAGTTTAGCATTTAGAGTACATCATATGTGTCCTAATCTGAAGGGGGGCGACCGGGAGACAAGTTCATATTAGGGTTTAATGATCCCTAAAGAAATTCTGTCTGGAACTGCATTTTATGCTTTACAATTGGCCCCATGAGTTGATGCAAACACCAGACAAGATGCTGTTGGATAATATATGAATAAGAGCCTGGAGACTAGAGGTTTTCCTTACTAAACATATCGGGGCTTGATCCTACAAGTTAGGGCTCGGCGATCAATCAAGTTAATTTGATTAATTCGCCATTTCAAGTCAGCACGATTTTGGATTTGCCCAGAATTGTGAAATCTATATAAAGCTCTGCCCCTATGGTAGGAGAGAAATAAAGTTTTATTAACAAGCTGGACCGCGGCACCCTTCTCAAAGCTGGACCGCGGCACCCTTCTCAAAGCTGGACCGCGGCACCCTTCTCAAAGCTGGACCGCGGCACCCTTCTCAAAGCTGGACCGCGACACCCTTCTCAAAGCTGGACCGCGGCACCCTTCTCAAAGCTGGACCGCGGCACCCTTCTCAAAGCTGGACCGCGGCACCCTTCTCAAAGCTGGACCGCGGCACCCTTCTCAAAGCTGGACCATGGCACCCTTCTCAAAGCTGGACCATGGCACCCTTCTCAAAGCTGGACCATGGCACCCTTCTCAAAGCTGGACCATGGCACCCTTCTCAAAGCTGGACCATGGCACCCTTCTCAAAGCTGGACTATGGCATCCTTGGTGGAAGTGTCCACAGATTCAGATCTTTTGGAACCATGTAGTCTCATTTATTAATACTGTAGTAGATAAGTCCTTAGTTCTGAATCCGTGGACTCTCGTCTTCAATGCTGACTTAGGGCCTGTTCACATCAGCGTTGGCTTTCCGTTCCGGGGTTCCGTCGGAGGCTTCCGTCGGGTGAACCCCGCAACGGAAAGTGAAACCACAGCTTCCGTTTCAGTCACCATTGATATCAATGGTGACGGAAACATCGCTACCGGTTTCCGTTCATCACCATTCCAGCAGGTTTCCGTTTTAACGACGGAGTCCATAGCGGAGTCGACTATTGAATCCGTCGGAAAACCGGCCTATAATGAGTTCTTAAATCTCTTAAAGTTTTTTTACTACATATTTATCAGAGGAAACCATGGGAAAAACTGATGAAGTATTTATTTGATAAACAAGATCTATGTTTTCCGATTAACCCCTTAATGACCAGGCCCTTTTGCGCATTAATGACCAAAGATTATTTTTTGTTTTTTCACTATCACATTCTAAGAGTCACAACTTTTTTTTTGTTCCGTCGACATAGCTGTATAATGGCTTGTTTTTTGCGGGACGGGTTTTATTTTATTTATTTTTTAATTGCACCATCCAGCATTGTTTTTCACGTTATAAATTTACGCTGCTCACTATGCGGCATAAATATCATGTTACTTTTATTCTATGGATTTATGGGATTACAGGGATACCAAATATGTAAAGACTTTAATCTTTTCCTATGTTTGTAAAATAAAAACTCTTCTAAAAAACAAAAACAAAAAAACTACTTGTCTTTGCATTGCCGCATTTCAAGAGCAGTAACATTTTGATTTTTCCGTCGATGTAGCCATATATGGGCTTGTTTTTTGTGGGACAAGGTGTAGTTTTCATTAGTACTATTTTGGGGTACATGGGACTTATTGATTAACTTTTATTTTATTTTTATGGGGAGGAATGGGAGAAAAAAAAAACAACAAAGTTTGCGGTTTCTTGCGTTTTATTTTTATGCCGTTCACCCGGCGGTTTAATGTGGTAACATTATTGTTTGAGGTGTTACGATCCCGGCGATACCATATATGTGTATGTTATTTTTTTTACACTTTTACTAAATAAAACCAGTTTTAGGGGAAAATTGGTTTTATTTTATTTTTACTGTAATCTTTTCCATTTTTTTCATAAACTTTATTTAACTATTTTAAATTATTTTTTTGTCCCACTAGGGACCTTCACGAAGTGATCTGCTGATCGCTTATATAATGCTATGGTATACTTCGTATACCAAAGCATTATTGCCTGTCAGTGTAAGGCCTTATTCACACGAACGTGTTATACGTCCGTGCTACGCGCGTCGCACGGACCTATGTTAATAAATGGGGTCGTTCAGACGGTCAGTGAATTTCACGCAGCGTATGTCCGCTGCGTAAAACTCACGACATGTCCTATATTTGGCTGTGTTTCGCGCAGCATGCACCCATTGAAGTCAATGGGTGCGTGCAAATCGCGCACGGCACACGGAAGCACTTCCGGGTGCCGCGTGTGATGCGCGTTACAGTAGTAATATAAATTCATGAAAACAGAAAACCAGAGTGTCATAATGACGTCGGCTGCGCGAAAATCACGCAGTCACGCACCATATGCGGATGCCACACAAACCTTTTGCGCACGCAAAACGCAGCGTTTTTTGCTCGTGCAAAACGGACATGTCCATGTGAATAAGGCCTAAACCTCACAGGCGATCTATTAGGCAGTTGCTGAAGGCAGACCTGGGGGCCTTTGTTAGGCCCCCCGCTGCCATGGAAACCCAACGGCGCCCTGTGATTTTTGCGGGGGTGCTGATGGGGTGACAGAGGGAGCTCGCTCCCTCCCTCCCTCTGTCAAACACATTAGATGCCGCTGTCGCTATTGACAGCAGCATCTAATGGGCTAAACTGCCGGAATCAGTGCGCACTTTGATTGCGGCAGGAGCCAGGCTGTGTATAACAGCTGTGCTCCTGCCGCTGATCGTGTGGGTACAGTGGCAGTGCCCATGCGATCAAAGTGATGGATATATCCATTGCTATGCAGAAACTAACACCTGCTTGTGATGGCAATAGCAGTCGCTCCTCGTTAAGGGGTTAAAAACCTCAATGTTTTTTTTCTGTGCGCCCAAAACAGGGAGGGGAGAGCGGTTCAATGTATTCTAAATAGGGTCAGGGATCGGATAATATATATCCTTGTGACCTTGTATGGATATCATTGTTTGTTTCTGTTATTCACCTTATTAAAATAAAGGATATAAAAAAAAAAAAAAAAAAAGCAGACGCGCTGCACAATATGTGTCTGCCTCACTGAACGACTGTGGACGAGAAACCTGATCCTGCATTCAACCAGAGAGCCCCGAGTACACAGTCTGTAAATCACACACCCTAGCGTGCAGGGCAGTGCAGTCCGATCAGTAGGTCGGTTTTTTTAAAGCTTGCTTATGATAGTCATCATGTAAAAGCTAGCACAACATATTCTAAGCGCCGTTACATCACTGTGTGCACTGGTTTATTCAAAGACGGAGTTTATTGAATGACCGTGCATTCTGGGACTTTTAGTACTACAACTGCTGGAAAACCCATGTCACGATTTAAAGCATACCTAACTTTTCAGAATAAGCTGAATAACACGATTTCTGGCCATTGTATGACTTGTATTCTGCATTCTTTAGACGTTTTCCCCTCTGCAGGATCTCTCTAAGGCTGGATTCACACGAGCATGTTCGGTCCGTAAAGGACGGAATGTATTTCGGCCGCAAGTCCCGGAACGAACACACTGCAGAGAGCCGGGCTCCTAGCATCATAGTTATGTACGACGCTAGGAGTCTCTGCCTCTCTGTGGAACTACTGTCCCGTACTGAAAACATGATTACAGTACGGGACAGTTGTCCTGCAGCGAGGCAGGGACTCCTAGCGTCGTACATAAGTATGATGCTAGGAGCCCGGCTCCCTGCACTGTGTTCGGGCCGGGACTTGCGGCCGAAATACATTCCGTCCTTTACGGACGTAATGTGCTCGTGTGAATCCAGCCTAATTCTGTGGTCTCTGAGCTAGAGCCGAACAGCTATCATGTCTTCTCTACACTGCACACATAGAAGAGTCAGAATCCTGCTCCCCTATCTCCATCACATAATATACACAGTCACTTTTGCCATGGGCTGTGTCAAGCATTGCAGCTCAGAAGGGGGAGGTGAAAGGGCAGATGATGAATAAAAGACTGGTATTGCCAAGAAAACAGACACATGCATACTTTGTTTGAAGAGTCAGCACAATGTTCAACATACATAACCAACATCTGGTCTGTAACATGTGTAGGCCCCCAGCACGCTGTGCAGCAAGTCATGATACGGTCCCCCCTGTAACCAGAAAGTACATGTTGTTAATATGATCGTTTCATTTCTTTTCTACTATCATTATAAATCATTTATCGCTTTCATAACAAAAATAGAACACAAAAACAAAACTGTGCTTACATATAAATCAAAGCCTGTTCAGAAAGCCAAAAACAGACTACGGAAACCCCTTTCAGGATGGGTGTATTTGTCAGCAGGAATACGTCTCTTTTTAAGAATTTGGCAAGATGGAACTTGGGTTTACATGCTGATAAAGTCACAGACGTCGCTGTAGCTGCATGAACCCGTACACCGCAAATAACCTTTTGTCTGCCAGTAACATTGAATAGGGAAAGAAAAAAAAAAAAAAAAAAAAAAAAAAACTCTGCTAAACTGAAGAACTTCAATTTTAAAATGTAGGATTACATGGTGCTCTCATTTTTCTATAACCCATTTTCAGTAAACATTACTTAGGTGTGGGGCCTAAATGAATCCCCAGAACAAGATGCTACGCATTATGAGTAGTAGGAGTAAAATCACCACCCAAATTTATACCTACCAGTTTTTTGAGCGGCAGGCTTAAAGGTGAAGCATGCCTTACTACATATTTCTAACAGTAGTGACAAACATAATGCCCCAGAAAAAGAGTGGGATCCCACTGCTCCCTGACCCTGCGTTTGTAGCAAACTATTGTATCAAAGCAGATCTTATCGCATATCTCCCAACCATCCCAGATTCAGCAGACAGTCCCGGATTCCGGGCGGTGTCCCGCTGTCCCAGTGGTATGTCCTAGGGTCAACTGTATCTGTGTCCTCAGGACGCAGATACAGTTGAACTCAATGCTAAAGCTTCCTGCTTCAACATTAGTACACAGCGGAGGAGAAAAGGGAGCTCCTCCACTCGTCGAGGACTCAACAGGCACAGCGCTACTTTAAGCACTGAGCCAGAGGAAGCCCTTGACATCACTGTCCATATATGGACAGTGACGTCAGTGGCTCCTCCAGGAGCGGAATCTCCTGCCAGAGCGTTGCCGACTCTCTGGCCAGGTATTCCGCTCCCAGAGGGAACTACTGACGTCACTATATATGGACAGTGACGTCAGGGGCTACTCCTGACGAAGCTCTGGCCGTGGATTCCACTACTGGATGGAGCCCCAATGGCGCTAACTACAGGGGGGGTGGTGCTATCTTCATGGGGGGAGTGGCACTATCGATGTGGGCACTGGCACTAGGGGCAGCTATGGTGCCATTATACTGCATGGGGTCATCTGTGTGGGACTTGTACTGCATGGGGGCATTATACTGTATGGGGCATCTCTGGGGGCATTATACTCTATGGGGCATCTCTGGGGGCATTATACTGCATGGTGTGTGGACATTATACAGCATGGGCGCATCTGTGTGGGCATTATACAGCATGGGCGCATCTGTGTGGGCATTATACGGCATGGGCGCATCTGTGTGGGCATTATACGGCATGGGCGCATCTGTGGGCATTATACGGCATGGGCGCATCTGTGTGGGCATTATACAGCATGGGCGCATCTGTGTGGGCATTATACAGCATGGGCGCATCTGTGTGGGTATTATACAGCATGGGCGCATCTGTGTGGGCATTATACAGCATGGAGGCTTCATACTGTATGGGGGCAGCTATGGTGGCATTATACTACATGGGGGCATCTGTGTGGGCATTATACAGCATGGGCGCATCTGTGTGGGCATTATACAGCATGGGCGCATCTGTGTGGGCATTATACAGCATGGGCGCATCTGTGTGGGCATTATACAGCATGGGCGCATCTGTGTGGGCATTATACAGCATGGGCGGATCTGTGTGGGCATTATACAGCATGGAGGCTTCATACTGTATGGGGGCAGCTATGGTGGCATTATACTACATGGGGGCATCTGTGTGGGCATTATACAGCATGGTGGCAGCTAGAGGGCATTATACGGCATGGTAGCAGCTAGAGGGCATTTTATGTGTGGGAGCAGCTAGAGGGCATTATACTCTATGTGGAAGGCACTATGGGAGCACGATACTGTGTGGGCTGAACCGGTTGTGTATGGGCAGGAATTGGAGGCGTGGCCTAAAATAAATACATTTCCGCGCTGTGCTATGCATCTCTTTGCAATACTTGAAAGTTGGGATGTATGCCTAAGGTCCTTTACAAAAAAAGGGAGTAGGGCTCGGGGTGGAAACCCAACTACATGATCGCTGAAGGTAGAAGACAAAGGCACTGGGACACAGGCCCCACTCTCCCCTCAGACTGGAGTTCAGATATAAAATGTGGACATGCAGCCCTACATCGTACATTAATAATACGTTTTTAATGTTTCCTTCTGACAACGCTTCAATAAGGCGGCTCTGATTACATAACATCGCGTGTGATGTCTTTGTTAAGCTGCACATATACTAAATGTGGCTGGCATGCGCCATTAACAATCCTCTCCAATGTAGCCCCTACTGTAAACTAGAACATTCTTATATACTGTATATTATATTAAATGTATATATTCTATTGATGTAAAACGACATCCTATAAATAACCAGGCTTAAATTTAAAAAAAAAAATGCTTTTTAATTAGAAGGAAACTTTTACCTTCTGGAAAATATACAGTGACGGGAATGTTCTGGATATGTCTAGTTTAATTAGCTCTAGACTGGCTTCTCTGTCAGCGACCGACACCCCTGCGTCTAAAGGAAGCAAAGACAAATGTGTCACTGGAAACAGCAAGAAAACACACGAGACTTCAGCGAGTCCAAATAAATAATCAGCAGATTATTAAATGCTAAACAAATCTATAGCTGCAATGTCCCAAATATCAGGGGCGAGATCACTAGATTTAGCTTATTTGATGGGAAAGAAATCAATCACTAAATTTATTCCAAGGGTAACAGCCAAAATTTGTGCAGTTGGGGCAGAGATCGAGGTCTCTATAGTCAGAATAAAAATTAACTAAAACACAGTACTTCTAAATTCTACCTTCCAAGGCCGCATTTTACTGCCACCTTACTGGATGATATAATGCAAAGGTGGAATATTTTGCTTTCAAGTCCCACTAGGCCGGGTTCACACTGTTTTCTTGCGTTAACAACATGCGTGTTTTTAGGTTTTGGTTAATAAACTGCCATTGAGAGACATTGGAGTTTATCTACCAACACAAAAAAACCAATGTATGTTTAAAATGCAACAAAAACGCACAGTGTGAATCCAGCCTTATATACAAAAGCTTTTAATAGGTACCCTGGATGGAAATTCAAATATTATATGTGATGCCATGTGTAATGCACTCCTACCAAACAGTACTGTAAAATACCTTCTTTGCTGCATAATCACAAAATCCCAGGGAATAAATACCCACAGAAGGGCTAGATTAGGAAGAAGCCTCACACATTGACATTTTTTTTATATAACACATATTAGAATATAAGTATATTTACCTTCAGATTCAGTTTCGGAGGTGGTCTCACTGAAGCTTTTCCAGCGCTCTTTAGCTCTAGAGAGGAAGATTTCATAAAGCTCTGGAAATTAAAAAACTATGAGTAAGTATAAAGGAGAACACCACCTGCAGCCATGAGTAACAATATACTCCGGAGACGCAACACATTAAATCCGGATATGCTCACCAGGCGTGATATTAAGCTCATTCCCTATAGCCAGACTCCACACTTTGCCACGTACACTGGGTGGTAAGCCTTGCCACCAGAGATCGCGAACTTTCCTTGTACTTCTCCTGGAAGAAAAGAGGAAATGAGACAAGGAAATGAAAGTCAGTCATTAAAGCAGATTTTCCATTTAATTTTGAACTGGGTCCATGAACATTTCAAATGACAGATGTGGTTACACAAAGATCTGAACAAGCACAACCCTTTACAGTAGCCCAAATCTCATAAATTCTACATATACACACTGAGGCCCCATGCCCACGACCGTAAAATCACCCCTGCCACCGTGATAATCTGCATAATAAAGGTAATATCTAAAGAGGTAGTCCAGTCCCTAAAAACTAATGGCCCATCCTCAGGCCCTCAATATCTGATCGGTTGGGGTAAGACTCCAAATACCACCGCCGATCAGATGTGTGGAAGGGGCCACAGCACTTGTACGAGCGCGGCTCCCCCTTTATTTCCCTAACTGCTCACACTGTGAATCGCCGACACACTTGTAGCGGTGGGTCACAATATTAGTCTGTTCACTTCAATGGGAGAAGGCTGTAATACTGTGAACCGCCGCTATTAAGTGTGTCGGCGATTCAGTGTGAGCAAAGCTCGTACGAGCACCGTGGCCCCTTAAAAACAGCTGATCAGCGGGGGTCCCGGGAGGCGGACCCCAAACGATCAGATATGGACAGCCCATCTTGAGGATAAGACATCAATTTTTAGGGACTGGACAACCCCTTTAAGTCAGAACCCGAGGTTGCCCAGTAAAGGATAAATGGAGCACACAGCGGGATGCCCTGACAAGTTATTTGTCAGATTAGGTCTGTGATCCTTTTCCAGTAGGTTTCCATTAGTTCATTCTCACCACACGTGTGTCATTGCTCCTGTGAGGGACTCCAATAGCCAGCATTTGTCAGAGTGGATCAGATGAAGTTTGTAAAGATAATCTGTTGTTCGATGCCATCGAGTAATAGTTTTTAAAAAGAGTTCTCCTGCATTTTAATACACCGGGAAAAACAGTGTGCGGCTTAAAATAAGACGTTTCTTCTCTTGAGAAGGTCATATCTAATTCCATTTCCCAGGCCAATAGGTTAGCTGGGTTTGTAAGGTAGATCTTTAAAGGAGTAGGCCCGTATAGGCTTTTGGGGAGAGGGAAGCAGCAAAAAAAGCTTCCAGCTAGGGTTCTGAAGGTTAGGAAATCCTGCCAGGAATAGTTTACACATTTTTGTGAAGGTGTAAGAAGTTGGTTATGTATTGAGCAGAGGGGGAGAAGAGATCTGAGACTAGGCGTCTTATCTTTGAAAGCATCAGCAACGGTAATGGTGTTTAGGTGATTCCAGAAGTCTAGAAGGTCCAAATGGCTTCCTAGAAAGAGAGGGGCAAAACTCCCAGGGGAGATATGCCTGGAAGAATCTAGTGGCGACAGAAAATTCTGGAAAAATTCTACGGTGCCTCTGGTAATGGGGCTAGCGGTCACGATTCAGGTTATGTTTGAGTCTTAAACTACAAAGGCGGCCCACACACTGAGGTGCCAGCAGCGTTCTTTCTAGGGTGGCATGTAAGGGGGAATCATTTAATCTGGGCAGATGTGTCCATCTACACAGATGAAGTGCGCAGTAGTAGAGTAAGGGGTCAGGGAGACTTAATCCGCCATATTGAGGTTTTAGAATGAGTATTTTATGTAGTAGTCTGGGGTTCTTATCAGTTCATAGAAAGCAAGAGAAGATCTGTCTATTGGAAATAAAGAAAGATTGTGGTAGATTTATGGGGACTGTCTGGAGGACATCAAAACATGTATTTTACCACAGTTTTTAAGTCTGTTTTCCTCCAGATCACAAAATTTGTGAAAAAAAGTTTACTTTATGTCGCCATAGTCTATTTTTTCTTCAATGATCTGTGGGAGGGTTTGTTTTTTGCAGGGAGAGCTGTAGTTTTTATTGGTACCATTTTGGGGTGGTACATACAAATCTATTACTTTTTATTCCATTTAAAAAAACAAAAAAAAAAATGAAATAAAATACCACACACTATTCCTTCTCTCCCCTTCCTAATATGACATAATGTACCACTATATACAATGGTGGTGTACACCTTGTGTGGTTCTCTCTATTTCGATAAGACTTTGGATTATATAAAATCGAAGTCACTTTATCATTGCACTTCAGTAAACAAAGACTGGCGGGCAGTACTGGCACTACAGAGGGCTCGAACGGCTTAGATGCGGCAGTCGAAGTGGTCAAACGGACAGAATCTTAGTTATCGCCAATCCCGGCCATTAGAGCAGGGCATCAGCTATAATACAGAGGTGACAACTGCACGGAGCGTGCTTAGCTCCTGAGCCCACTCCATAGCCCGCCAGGACGTACATGAACAGTGGTTAATGGGGTTAAGAGTTACACTAACATAATATGCCACCTTTGCCACAAGTTGGTTCATGGAATTTTTTATCTGTCCTAGTCAATTCTGTTAATATTATTAAGTGGAAGCGTCTAGGAGCAACAACAGATCAGCCGC
The DNA here is from genome assembly GCF_050947455.1 of Rhinoderma darwinii. NCBI lineage: Eukaryota > Metazoa > Chordata > Amphibia > Anura > Rhinodermatidae > Rhinoderma > Rhinoderma darwinii. The sequence goes on along the minus strand of NC_134697.1, from coordinate 49,923,515 downwards.
AAAGCGGTAGGCCGCACAAACTCACAGAGCGAGGCCGCCAAGTGCTAAATTGTGTCGCTCAAAAAACAAAAAACTGCCTATCCTCTATCCCGTTGCACTCACTCACTTCATACAGTTTTTCAAACTGCCTCTAGAAGTAACATCAGCACAAAAACTGTGCGTCGAGCGCTTAATAAAATAGGTTTCCATGGTCAAACAGCTACACACATGCCGAAGACCAACATGCGCATTGCCAAGCGGTGGCTGGAGTGGTGTAAAGCACAGACACTAGACTGGAGCAGCGGAAACGTGATCTGTGGAGTGATGAATCAGGTTTCATTATCGTGCAGTCTCTTGGACATATCTGGGTTTGGTGGATGTTAGGAGAACGCTACAAATTGGAATGTATAGTGCCTAATGTAAAGCTTGGTGGAGGAGGGATAATGGTGTGGAGCTGTTCTTCAGGGTAGGTATGGGCTAGGCCCGCATTTCCAGTTTAGGGTAATGTTAATGCTACAGAATACAGAGACATTTTAGACAATTGCATGCTTCCATCTTTGTGGCTATAGTTTGGGGAAGTCTCTTTCCGGTTTCAGCATTCGTGTGCAAAAAAACATAGGTCCACAAAGACATGGTTTGACGAGTTTGGTGTAAAAAAACTCTAAAGGCTTGTACAGAGCCCCGACCTCAAATCCATCCAACACGTTTGGGATGAATGGAACTCAGACCATGGAGGAAAACCAAATTCCACTCCTGGTTTTGGCTTACAGGTACGGACCAAATTACTACCATGTGAAAGTGGCCCAAGTCTCAGAAAACAGTTACATCATTGTTTGTAAAGCGGTGATCAAGAGAAAGTATTTTTAGGTAATAAGGTCGAGATTTCATCGTAAAAGACGATTGATCCATTAGTCGCTGCAAGTCACGCTTTGGAAGTTAACTGCTGCAGGAGAAATATTGTATTACATGGCGGCCATTCAATTGCATGCAATACATGGACTGGCCCAGTTGACTAGAGCGGGCGTGACAAACTTTATGACATCCCAAATAGGGCACAGAAGCGGTCATGATGGGACAACTTTTTAACTATAATGATGTATAACCATCAGCTCTGACCGCTCCATTGGTGAAATCTGGTTTAGCCCTTTTTAAATCTCCGGATCAGTTTACCTCTTTAACAACAAGTTGCCGATAGCGAAAAATATTGGAATGATGGTCAAATCTGAGGGAATAGGACACGTGCTTGTCCAACTGTTCTTTACACAATACGAGCACAACTGTTCACTAGTGGAGTAGGCTGGAAAAATAATCTTTGCGCTAGTGACAGAGCATTGAAGCCAGCAAGCTTTCTTACATAACGGGTTACTGTTCCAGTAGGTTTGCTTGTTCATTAAAAAGCAGTGAATGAAAGGAGGAAACCACAACATAAGCATCTTCCAAAACCAGCCAACAAATGATAAACAATGGTGACAGATAGCTTGTTAGTAGAGAGTGCGAGCGGTCTATTCAGGGTGCCAAGATCCTAACTAACCAGGACAATTTACATCCTTTATACCAGGTCAGCTGTTCTGCTCTTACTGAAAAAAAACTTACATAGCATCCCAGTATGGCAAGATCTCAGTGTTCCACACAACCATGGCGCTTGCAATATTTTCCTCTTGCTTGAATCTTTCCTTCATCAGCTTCTTTCTTCTCTGTGCCTCTTTAACCTCTGCAGAGAGAAGACAGTTATGTGATGTTACAAGTATCACAGGGTACATGCCACCAGGTGCTACAGGCACTACCTGTAGACCATCACTAGGAATGCAGCACCTATGCTTTCTCTAGGATAAGATAACAGCTTGTAGCAAGAACAAAGAGAGCAATGGAAGTGAACTATAAGTTTGTTTTTGTCTTCTGCTTATTGTGGACGCTCTGAAAGGTCCCGACGTACACGATAAACACATCCATAGGGCTTCATTAGCCCGACGGAGGCCGATACAGTGTCCCTTTGGCCTCAGTCAGCCGGGTAAACGACAGTACATCTTTTCTAGAAGGGTGGAATAGAGTAAATCAAGCAGTATAGTTTTATTTATTTTTTTAAACATGGGAGCCTATAGGTAATAGATGCCACTGTATGGACCGTTATGTCACTGGACCCTCCTGCACAGGGCTGCAGGAAGCGCTCCGCCCGGGGACTCCAGCCCAAGGGGAGCTCCTGACATCACTGTCCATATATGGACAGAGACATCAGAAGCTTTACCAGGGCAGGAGTCCTCGGGCAATCTCCTGGACATCCCCCAGAGCCGTTGTCACCGGGTGCTCTACCTTATAGTCAGATATGTCGCCCGAACAGCTCCAACCTTATGTATAAAAAGTGTAATACATTGCAGCTTTCGGTCAGAGGAGTACATTGGAAGTCCTCCTGGCGTATACCTCTGACTGAAGGCAATTAACGTGATACGAATTATGGGGGTTGTCCATTATCGGATAACTGATGACCGGTTTGTAAGGGAGAGCATTCTGTGGGTGTCAAAAAGTGAATAACTACAACATGTTACCCTATTCTGCAGGGAAAGTAAAAAGGTACTATATGGTCAGCTGCCAGGCCTCCAGCAGCACAGATTAGCGGCAGCAGCACCAAGGCAAACACAGAGAAGCAAAAAAAAGATGAAAGGTACATTGAATAAGTAGTTTCATATTGAGATTCCTTTTGGAGGCGTTAATATAGAATTGGGTATTAAAATGGGTATAAGGGGGGATAGATTAAATATACTGATGGGTTTAAAGGGGTTACAAATTACAAGAAGTTTAATTGCCAGACAGTGGAAGAATGAGGAGCCTCCTAGTGTTAAATGCTGGGTGACTAGAATGAACTGGCGGTTTGTTGCAGAGAAATATGATATGGACCAAAGAGGTGAGGGGTCTCGATTATGTCAGATTTGGCAGGATAATATAGGAACTGGGGCCGGGTGAAATTCTCTTTGTAAGGCATCTCTACAAGGCTAAACGCTCCCCTTTGATGGTGGTCTTTTTTTATTGTCCATCCCGGGTTAGGGAGGGGGGTGGTTATGGGGTTATTTATTTGTTGTACTTGTATTTGTAAGCAGTTTTGTTTATAGTAAAAAAAAACAATAAAAAAAAGTAATGTTATATGAAATATGTTAAAAAAACAAAACGCTATTAACAGCATTGCTGGACTTTTGGAATGAAAATTATTCAAAGAATAACTCCTTTAATTCTCTAATTCTTCCAGTTATTGCTCAAAGAGGCCAATATCTGTAGCTTGGGACTGAAGATTACACCTTTTGTTTTGCAGCTGCCCTTACCTTGTCTTGCGGTTAGAAGCAATTATAAAAACAACTGGTATTGCTCGAAAAGACGAAGCACTGCAGAAGAACCATTAGGGTATGTGCACACGCTAGCTAAGCTTTTACGTCTGAAAAGACAGACTGTTTTCAGGAGAAAACAGCTGCGTCGTTTGACGTAAAAGCTCCTCCTCGCAATTTGCGAGGCGTCTTTGACGCCCGTAATCTTGAGCTGCGCTTCATTGAATTCAATGAAGAACGGCTCAAATTACGTTGCAAAGAAGTGTCCTGCACTACTTTGCCGAGGCAGTCATTTTACGCGTCGTTTGACAGCTATCAAATGACGACGCGTAAATGACAGGTCGTTGGCACAGTACGTCGGCAAACCCATTCAAATGAATGGGCAGATGTTTGCCGACGTATTGAAGCCCTATTTTCAGACGTAAAACGAGGCATTATATGCCTCGTTTACGTCTGAAAATAGGTCGTGTGAACCCAGCCTTAGGATCAGTGAGGGCGTAAAGTTCTTTAAGGGGGTCTGCCGAGCTTAGCTCAAGTTAATAGGAAGAGGAGTGGGCCGCCTCCCGCCCCATCCCCGTTAGCATGTTCTAAATAGAAATATGAATATGGTTTATGAATCCTTTACCCTTGACCACCTTTTTCCATGGTTTGTGTGTCGTGGCCTTTTAACCATACTTCTTTAAAAAAAGCGTTAAGTTTACTAGAAACACGATCTAAAAACAATACAATTATCTGCATATTCAGCCAAAATAAATTCCATATAAATACTGCTGGAGGAAATTGGGTTTTCTTTAACACTGACTCATAAAACGCCGCAGCTCTACATGGTTGGGAATACATAAAGCAGATCCGTGAACCTTCTTACATTATTTCCCATCACCAGGCTGCCTTGTGACAGCTCCATGAAGAAAGACTTCAGATTCTGTGCGTGGGCAGATCACGCTCATATGGGAATTCGAAAGAGACATTTAATCAAAATAAATATCTCAGTTAAGTAATTGCACCTCTGAGTGATACGGAAAATGGAAAGGTCAGTGAATATTTACGGATTATGATGGATTCCCCTCTTTTACTGTTCCCCATCATTGCGTTATTATGAACGCTGCCTGCAAGACGCACCACCGCTGGGTAAGGATGATGAACTATATCGAGGAAGAAATTGCTCCCACCAGAGATGGTCTATAAAAAGCCACATGGGGTTTAAAGGATTTATATTCCTTCCAACTGAATCTTCGTCTGTGTGCAGTAAATAGTCTCTACTCAATAACAGTTTACGGATTGCAGTTTTTAATTTAGTCTATATTTCTTTCTTTTAAGGTCTCATTTTATACTGGCGCCACGATGTTGGAAAGTTTTCTCCAAATTTAGCTCAATAAAAGTGCTACATCTTCATAGTAAAGCGGAAAGTAAAGCTTATGGAGCAAAACATATCAAGTCTAACCTTGTCAAGTACAAAGTAGATAAGGAGTTGGGAAAAACCCAAGATGCCTCAACGCCGTTTTTACACATCCCGTGTAAACAGGGAGACGTGCTGCCGACATGATAGACATGTATGGTGACGAGCGATCGTAGTAACGACCGATCGATCAAATACATAGCTCCTTGTGAGAGGATCAAACGAGCGCCGATCAATGAACCGTCTCGTTGATCGCCACTCGCTTACACGGCCCATGCCTGAAACCTATCTGTCCACAAGCAACACAGCATATTATGAAGCTGAAACAACCTCACCGTGAAAGGAGAGCAATTACCCAGTGTGCAGCAAAGTGATAAAGCAGATTTATGCTAGAAGGCCTTTGGTCATGGAAAGCCTAGTACATTCATTTCACTGTAATGCATCCATGCTGGGGGGGGGGGGGGCAGCTTGTCAGAGGGGCTGGAGCGGATAGCTTTGTTTTAATTAAATAGTCTGCGCCTTACAGTACACACAGCATTACAATCAATCAATGACCTGGTGACCCTGTCAGGCTTGTTAGTGATGTTTCTGTATCGACCCCGGAGAGGCTGCTCAAGATAACGGAGGACATAAAAGATGGCTTAAAGAGTCAATTCCAAAATGAATGACCATCAAGCCATTTATATGACAGCATATTTTATAAACCAAAATTACAGCCCGTGACTGCTATATCACCTTCATATAATGCAGAACAAGCAATAAAGTAAGAGTGTACAGTGAAAGTTGGCAGAGCTATTTTATTACTCTCATACAACCCTGCATAAAACTGAATGGTTGGGAAGATATAAAAGCAATAAAACAGTGTGTGTTAAATGACATTTTATAACTTGCACTTAAGTCGTGTCAAGTATACGGCTAGTCTGTCCTGATCTATTCCTATTCATTGCTGTGTTTTCATATACAAATGAATGGACTGTAAGAGCAGAAAGACTAATGACCTTTTCATGTGCCTACTGTTGGCAGGGTACATTAAAGAGGCTCTATCACCACCCACATTATAAGTGCCCTGTCTCCTATATAATGAGATCAGCGCTATAATGTAGGTGACAGTAATGCTTATTATTTAGAAAAACGATCTATTTTAAACCCCTTTGAGCGATTTTTAGCTTTATGCTAATGAGTTTCTTAATGCCCAAGTGGGCGTGTTTTACTTTAGACAAAGTGGGCGTTGTACAGAGGAGTGTATGATGCTGACCAATCAGTGACCAATCAGCGTCATACACTTCTCTCCATTCATTTACACTGCACTAGCGATATTGTCATATCGTTATGTGCAGCTACATACACACACTATAACATTACTGCAGTGTCCTGATAATGAATATACATCACTACCAGCCTGGACGTGATGTTTATTCAGAATCCTGACACTCTTGAATCTTTTCTGTGAGATTCCAGCAAGGCAAACGTAATCTTGTTTGAAATGACAGGTTACATCGTAATCTCGCGAGCTTACGTTTGCCTTGCTGTAAATCTCATAGAGACGCTACAGATGTGTCAGGATTCTGAATAAACATCACATCCAGGCTGGTAGTGATGTATATTCATTATCAGGACACTGTAGTAATGTTAGGGTTTGTGTATGTAACTTCACATAACGATATAACTATATCACTAGTGCAGTGTAAATGAATGGAGAAAAGTGCATGACGCCGATTGGTCACTGATTGGTCAGAGTCATACACTCCCCTGTACAACGCCCACTTGGTCTAAAGTAAAAACATGCCCACTTGGGCATTAAGAAACTCATTAGCATTAAAGCTAAAAATCGCTAATAAAGTGGTAAAAATAGATAGTTTTTCTAAATAAAAAGCACTGCTGTCACCTACATTACAGCGCCGATCTCCTTATATAGGAGAAAGGGCACTTATAATGTGGTGACAGAGTCTCTTTAACATGAAAGCTGTGGCATTGCCTAAAGCAACCAATAAACTACCCAATTTATTTTCTTTATATAGCACAACAGGAAGAATATACCAGCAGTTGTGTGAAGAGGAGAAGTCCTCAGAATATAGCGACCGTTAGGGCAGAATCGGTCCCAGATTTACATCTCAGAAGCCTGTAGGCACAGACTGTCTGGCACCTTAGACTCCGCCCTATAAGTAGGCCACACCTTAAAGGGGCGAGCGGATTAGAGAAAAGCATTTTGCTCTTTCTAGAAACCGCTCTACTTTTGCCCATAGGCTAGGTCTGGTATCGCAGCTCAGCCCATTCACTGAGTAGAAGGCTCAGCTGGCTTTTCAATTGATGGGGAGGGGAATAAGCCGCTGCCAGACCCCTCTCTGGCAGCAACTTTTCTCCTGTGAGAAAAAAAAAAAAAAAAGATTGAGCATATTTATACAAATATGGCCAATCCTTCTCTCCCCATCATCTGCCATCAGGGGAAAGGCAAGACACCCCCATACACATCAGATAGTCTGCCGGTCATACCGAACTCGGCAGGTTCGGCCAACTGTCTTGTGATGTGTTTGGGCATATTAACTAATTTATGGCTTTTTAATGTTTGCTTCCTCTTACACCATAAAGTCGATTATTGTGAAGCACTTTTAGCACCCTTTGCAGCCTTATCTTTGCCCCTCCCTGGGTGTCTTCCTCTCACCCCCCCCCCCACAGAACTGTGTCTACTTAAACGGGTTTTCCCATGAAGGACATTTATGACATATGCACGATGTATATCCAAAGAAGTAGTAGGACAACAGCACACGTCTTCAAATCATCAAAGTGGTTTTATTGTCAAGACATCCACAAACGACAAGCAACGTTTCGACCCATAGTGAGTGAAGGGTCTTTGTCAAGCCTAACATTATGTCTAAAAACATCGTTATAAATGGGTGAATACAAATGATCACATGGCCCATTCCAACCAGTGAACATCGTGACTTAAACAGAGTGAAGGCGTTTTTAATTATCGAATTAATTTTGCCTCAAAAATATACAGATTTGGAGCTGTAGTATGATGGATTCTTGTTATGACTGAGGATGTCTTATATTTAACTTCTAGTGATTGATATCATGAAGCAATATGAACCTGATCCCTTCTCCCTCCGTCTGCCCTGTTCACATGTGACTTATACAGAGTGAAGACGTTTTTAATTATTGAATTAATTTTGCCTCAAAATATACAGATATGGAGTTGCAGTATGATGGATTCCTGTTATGACTGAGGATGTCGTATATTTATACATACTTTGATTACTATTTTTTGATCGAACGCTGGTCTTTATTTTATTTTTTTCACAGCAGAGATGATTGATTGCTGAGCATGCACAGTGGAGCTCTGTGATCGTAGCTGGAACCTGGAGTGTGGTGAACTTTCCTCCTTCACTTTTCTATTGTAATAACAATGATTGTTATATTATTGATGATGATGTATTAAAGATGTATTACACATTGTAGTTTTGCACGTTTTTGAAGATTATATAACTATTTGATGTATGTCATTAAGACTAATGTATGCTTCACCTGGGAGACCAGATTCACGATGTTCACTGGTTGGAATGGGCCATGTGATCATTTGTATTCACCCATTTATAACGATGTTTTTAGACATAATGTTAGGCTTGACAAAGACCCTTCACTCACTATGGGTCGAAACGTTGCTTGTCGTTTGTGGATGTCTTGACAATAAAACCACTTTGATGATTTGAAGACGTGTGCTGTTGTCCTACTACTTCTTTGGATATACATCGTGCTGGAGTGGGTTTGCCTGGCTTGACAGCGTGCACCGCACCATACTCGGGACTAGTGCTGCTTCAAAAATCTCCTTTTTTCTGATATCAAACCACAGAGGCGTGCACTTTTGGAGGATGAATCCGAATCCGCCCAGTGCTATGGGCTTGATTTCCCGAGATACTACCGCACTTTCTAGTGCATCAACTTTACAAGGTATGTCAAAGACATTCGCATACAGCAATGAGGATGCGTTAAGGATTGTACAGAGTGCAACTTATGATTCAGCGTTTTTAAGTACTCCATCAATGGATGCCTTGAAGAGGCAATATGAAAGTGAAGCTAAAAGAAAGATTTCACTGGAGTTACATCTATCCACATTATTGGAGTACTACAAGGCACAGAGAATCCCCAGAGGCTTAAGATCACATTTACGCCCGAATCTGTTTCCTAATAATGAGTACTTCTGTACGAAGTTTGAACACATATCTAATAAATATGCCTTCGATTTAATACTTCTCAATGTGGAATATCTACAATCAGAAATTGCATTGATTGAAAATAAATTGAAGGAAGTAGAAGTGTCAATTGTCCAATCTTCCAATGAGCTAATTTTTGGTTCTCTAAAGGAGAAAATCTCCATGAATTTGGATAGAGTGAAGACCGAGATAGAGAGAACGAAAAGAGATAAATGGCATCGGGATTTGGAGGACTATCGCAATGGAAAAATCTACAATTGGCAAAATATGAATTCATATGGTCCTTCCCAGAGGCGGAGAAAACCGAGGAAATTGGGGAGTGGCAACCTGTTATACACTACCGGTGATTCTGATTCAACCGATGACGCCAATCATGCACCTTTTTTAGACAAAGGTCCACTTGGAAGTATGGACGGTCTAGGAGGGGTGGACGGAAACACCAACGGCAACGCAAGAGGCCGATTTCGTTCGAGATCGAGACCCCCAATGAGGAGGAACCCTCCAAGAACGAAAATATAGTGGTAAATATCTCATCTATAGACCTCACGAATGACCAACTTCAGGTGTTACAGAAGGGTCTTTCATTTTGTCTTGATACTGATGTTGATTGGTTCCAATTGGATCTTGATCTTAAAAGTTTTTTTAGACGTCTGAACCTTAAAGTAATGTTTTCCAAAGATAATGTTACTGTCTGTGAGAAAAGTGATTCTGATTGTATGTTTCAGTCTAGCAAATTGGGTCTTAGACCAACTAGCACATATATGCCTCCCTCTAGCCCGATTATTGATACGTTTTCAAAGATTGTGTTAGATGAGATTAAATCATTAAAAGAGAGTACTATACATGATACAAGGAGTAATTTGAATCTTACAAATAAGGAAAGGAAGGCTTTAAAGGAACTTATGAATAATAAGGAGATTACCATAAAGCAGGCCGATAAAGGTGGAGCCACGGTCATTTTGGACAGCAGTAAATATGAGTCAGAGATTTATAGTCAATTGGCAGATAGTGAGATATATCAATTATTACCTAGAGACCCCAAGTTAGAGCTATTGAAAGAGATCAAAGGTATTATTGATGTTGCAGTGGAACAGGGTATTATTGACCAACAATTGGGGAAGTTTCTGAAGGTGGAGGAACCAATTACTCCGATATTATATACACTACCTAAGATTCACAAAAATCTCCATGCCCCCCCAGGCAGACCAATTGTGTCGGGGAGGGGTTCAATTTTTAATAATATTGCAATCTTCCTTGACAAAATCCTGAGAGAACATGTTTTGAAGGCCTCGTCTTACATTAAAGATACAACAGATTTTTTACATAAATTACAACTGATTGAGGCCAGTGGTCCTGTATTACTTGTATCATTTGATATTGTATCTCTATATACTAGCATTGAACATAATAGAGGTTTAAGGGCAATAGAGAAATGTCTCGCCAGCACCGGATGTGACCCAGGGTGTAGACGCTTCATCCTCCAGCTGTTGGAGCTGGTACTAAGGAAGAATTATTTTCTCTTTGGTGACCAGTTCTATTTACAGCTAAGGGGGACGGCGATGGGGTCCAATGTGGCCCCAACGTACGCGAACATCTTCATGTCCACCTTTGAGGAGGAATATGTCTACACCTCCCCCCATATGGGTCACATCCGCTGCTGGTGGAGATTTATTGATGACATTTTTGTCATATGGGAAGGTGATAGGTTGGGTCTTGATCAGTTTTTGTTAGAACTTAACACTCATATTCCAGCTCTTCAATTTACCATGGTTTGTTCTGATCGAGAATTACAATTTTTGGACACTTTGGTACAATGGAAAGACGGAGTATTTTCCACAGATTTATTTGTGAAACCCACAGACAGAAATAATCTCCTTTTATATAGTAGTAACCATCCTAGACACATGATTGAGTCGTTACCATGGAGTCAATTATTGAGGGTAGATAGGATTGTGTCAGATACTACACAGAAACAAATTAGGTTGACTCAGATGTGTAATAAATTTAAGAAGAGAGGTTATCCTAGGAAACTTGTACAGAAACATAAGGATAGACTAGACAATAGTTTGGAATCCAATATTAAGGGTGTACAAGTTGAACGTATACCATTTATATCAACTTTTGGCAATTTGAGTGGTCGCATAGGTAATATTCTGCGAAAGAATTGGCCTATAGTGTCCAAGGGACATAAGGAGATTGACACGTTGAGAATACCACCCATTATGTCATATCGGAGGACTAAGAATATCAGAGACACTCTGGTTAAGTCAGACGTGGGTAGTAGAAAGAAAAATACACAATTACTACTTTGCCCCCCCAAAAATGGTAATTTTCCCTGTCTGAATTGCTGTAATTGCAATAATATTGTGAAAGGGAATAGTTTTCAGCATCCACATACGGGGAGGATCTTTAATATCAGACACAGATTTACGTGCAATTCAGATTTCGTTGTATATATGATTACATGTCCTTGCTCATTGATTTACATAGGAGAGACAACTATGCCTATTAAATTGAGAATTAATAAGCATAAAAGTACAATCAGAAAGAAAATGATGGAACTTCCATTACCAAGGCATTTTATTGAAAAGAATCATCAGTTAAATCAATTGAGATTTAGGGTAATAGATTGTGTCCCGATACTCAGGAGGGGAGGGGATAGACAGAAGCTATTGAAAAAGAAAGAATTACGTTGGATCTTTGAGTTAGATTCCCTATACCCCAAAGGTTTGAATCTAGAATACAAGATAATTCCTGGACTCTGAAATCCCATTGCTGTTTTTAACATTTTTTTAATTTTAATATTGTACACTTGATGGGTGATTTCTGACACATTGTTTAGCATCTATTTTTTGCATCGTCTTGTATTCCTGAGGATCTTGATAATTTTGGAATATTTCTTACAGATTTGAGTATGTTCGTGACGGAGGTTTATTCACCACACGCCAGCGGATTTATGATCAGAACGAAGATTATAGCGGTTCCTTTCATGTTGGCATCCATCTGTATTTTTTATGCAATGTTTTTGAGTATAGTGGTTTTTTTGGGTGGGCTATGGTTGATGCTCTATCATCATTATATAAATCTCGTGTTCTGTGCGGTATAGGTGTCCGACATGATTTGTTGGACAGATATTACGAGCATTCCCTAGAAAGTCTTTTAATCACTTTGAGTGATTCGATTTATGTAGGCTAATTAACACTAAAGAGTATTTGATGACACTAACTTTTAGTGATTGATATCATGTAGTAATATGAACCTGATCCCTTCTCCTTCCGTCTGCCCTGTTCACATGTGACTTAACATCACGGAATGAAGGTGTTTTTATCATCATTACATAAATCTCGTGTTTTGTGCGGTATAATTGTCCAACATGATTTGTTGGACAGAAGTTACAAGCATTCCCTAGAAAGTTTTTGAATCACTTCGGTGATCCGATTTATGTAGGCGGTTTAACACTAAACAGTATTTGATGACATTAACTCCTAGGGATTGATATCATGTAGCAATATGAACCTGATTCCTTCTCCCTCCGTCTGCCCTGTTCACATGTGACTTAAACAGAGTGAAGGCGTTTTTAATTATCGAATTAATTTTGCCTCAAAAATATACAGATTTGGAGCTGTAGTATGATGGATTCTTGTTATGACTGAGGATGTCTTATATTTAACTTCTAGTGATTGATATCATGAAGCAATATGAACCTGATCCCTTCTCCCTCCGTCTGCCCTGTTCACATGTGACTTATACAGAGTGAAGACGTTTTTAATTATTGAATTAATTTTGCCTCAAAATATACAGATATGGAGTTGCAGTATGATGGATTCCTGTTATGACTGAGGATGTCTTACATTTATACACACTTTGATTACCATTTTTGATCGAACGCTGGTCTTTATTTTTGCACAGCAGAGATGACTGATTGCTGAGCATGCACAGTAGAGCTCTGTGATCGTAGCTGGAACCTGGAGTGTGGTGAACTTTCCTCCTTCACTTTTCTATTGTAATAACAATGATTGTTATATTATTGATGATGATGTATTAAAGATGTATTACACATTGTAGTTTTGCACGTTTTTGAAGAGTATATAACTATTTGATGTATGTCATTAAGACTAATGTATGCTTCACCTGGGAGACCAGATTCACGATGTTCACTGGTTGGAATGGGCCATGTGATCATTTGTATTCACCCATTTATAACGATGTTTTTAGACATAATGTTAGGCTTGACAAAGACCCTTCACTCACTATGGGTCGAAACGTTGCTTGTCGTTTGTGGATGTCTTGACAATAAAACCACTTTGATGATTTGAAGACGTGTGCTGTTGTCCTACTACTTCTTTGGATATACATCGTGCTGGAGTGGGTTTGCCTGGCTTGACAGCGTGCACCGCACCATACTCGGGACTAGTGCTGCTTCAAAAATCTCCTTTTTTCTGATATCCACAGGATATGTCATAAATGTCAGATAGATGCGGGTCCCACCTCTGGGACCCGCACCTATCTCTAGAACAGGGCAACATGCGAGCTACGCTGTTTTCATAACTACTATTCCGTTCTATGGGAGTTACGGAAACATATGCTGTGGATATATCATAAGTGTCCTTCACGGGAGAACCCCTTTAACATGTAACAATTAATACACACAATTTACATAGGAGTACAATGAACAGTGTGTATGCATATGTAAATTTCCCTTCAGCAGACAGTCATTCCTCAGGGCCACCTACAAGCAGAGACGACTGTCTATAGGTAACACCAGCCCTGAGAAGAATGCAATGGACCAAGAAAGGTGAAAATCGGTATTAACTTTTGAAGGGGTGGGGGGGGGGGGGGGGGTGCTGACTGATATCAGTTTAAAGTCTATAGTAAAATATGAGAATACCAACATAGTATTTTAGTTTTTGGGGGTCAGGTTTTTAAAAATAGGCAATTTTTCTGTGCAAAACTCCCAAACCCCAAGAAAAATGCCTGTTAAAGAAAAAAAAAAAAAAAAAAAGCTTGAAACGCATGCTGAATTTTAAAACGCAGAAAGATAAAGTGCGTCAAGGAGGCCTTAAAGGGGTTTCCTAGAACTTCAAAATTGATGGCCTGACCTTAGAGGGGGTTCTATGTTAAAAAGCCAGAGAACCTCTTTAAAGTCAGAAAGGGGGTTTTACATGAAACTCTTGTCTTCAACATGGAGATTATTATTATTGAAAAGCTTTGAGTGGGGCTAAATATGACTAGGCCAGTGCTCAAATTCATAAAATTACTACATGATCAACCAATAACAAAGGACAACATAGGTCATTTAGAAGCCCCGGGATAAGGATGTGATGCCGGACAGGAGTATCAGCAGCCACAAATGTACATTTTATGGTCCTAAAGTATTGGGCATTAGATGCAGTAATACAAAAAGCTTATAAAGGGCACCTCGTTTTTTCGCTTCCGCTACCATCTCATCATACTCCTGCCGGTGGCGCAAGGTTTCATGGACGGATTTCGCAGGTAGATTTCTAATAAACAAAATAAAACCACAGTCAATAGATCGTAAAACTACAATTAAGTAATGGTAACACGTTACAGAAGAAGGAGATTGGACATTGGAAGAGGCTTTAAAAGTGATTTGCACGGTTAGTATTAATAACCTTGAGTTTAGACTCTGTACACAATAGTGGGGTGTTCCGTTTAATTGGGGTTCTGGTGTTTTTGACAAGAATAGCGTAGACTGCAGTGCTATTTTTGCCATCAAAAACATCAGAACTCCAATGGAAAAAAAAAAGAAAGTGTTATTAAAGTTAGATTGCTTATACTCACGCAGGTCGATCTTCTAAGATAAGAGCTGTGGTAGAGAGTGGTTCGAGTTCACATTTTTTACGTCTTGTGGATTGAGTTGGGGCTTTGCATGTCCTCCCAGTACGGGTTTCATATTCCTAAAAGAAGAAGATATAGTTACACATAAGTTGAAAGCAAGAGAAGGTAGGGGGAAAATGGACAGTGTATACTGACACGGGAAAAAGAAGAAGAACCCCGTGTCACATACACATCGCCGCAATTACTTTTAGTAAAAAGAAAAAAGGTTCTTCCATTGTGGTTTGTATTCAAGTCTGCTAAGATTTTTTTTGTGTCTTTATATTAAAAAGGATATTCACATCGAATAATGTTATGGCATATCACTAGGAAGTGCCATAACATGAGAAGCGGAGGTCCGACCTCTCGCACCCCTCCCAAGAACGAATGGACCAAGGTACCTTAGGCTTTTTTCTTACACACACAAAAAAGACCCAGAACATTTGAAGGCGCTGCACCCGCAACTAATAGGGTCACTTTAAAGACTCACTTTTATACAGAAATATTACAGCTACATTAAAATAGTGTAAAGTTAATCTTTGATGACCTTACATTTCAACAACTCAATTTCACACTTGTTTAATTAAAACGTGCTAGAGATTTCTAAAAATATAATTTTCAAAAAAACTGTATGTATTCTCCTTAAAGCTTTTTTGTTTCTTTACTGATCCAAAGCATCTCAAACATAAAATGGAGTAACTTCTGGATTAAAAAAATTAGACTACGCTATTGATTCCATCAAAACGACGGAACCCTTGCACAACTGAGAAACAGAAACCATTGGGACCAGATCCGTCACCATTGAAATCAATGGTGATGGAAACGGAAACCTTTGTTTTCCGTTTGTCTCAGTTGTGCAAGGGTTCCGTTCCGACGGAAAGCTCAGACAGAACGGGACCCTAGCGCAGATGTGAACGAAGCTTAACAGTTACAAAAGTTGAAAAAAAAAAAAAAAGACATAGGTCCATCAGGTTCAACTTTCTCAATAAATTACCCGTCATTCATTGCTTGATTAACTATAAGGCTGGGTTCACACGACCTATTTTCAGACGTAAACGAGGCGTATTATGCCTCGTTTTACGCCTGAAAATAGGGCTCCAATACGTCGGCAAACATCTGCCCATTCATTTGAATGGGTTTGCCGACGTACTGTGCCGACGACCAGTCATTTACGCGTCGTCGTTTGACAGCAGTCAAACGACGACGCGTAAATTGACTGCCTCGGCAAAGAAGTGCAGGACACTTCTTTGCTACGTAATTTGAGCCGTTCTTAATTGAAGTCAATGAAGAGCAGCTCAAGATTACGGGCGTCAAAGACGCCTCGCATAATGCGAGGAGGAGCTTTTACGTCTGAAACGAGGCAGCTGTTTTCTCCTGAAAACAGTCCGTCTTTTCAGACGTAAAAGGCAGCTAGCGTGTGAACATACCCTCAGTGCCATTCGTAAATAAATAGGAATCTAGCCTTTTTTAAATGCAGATATCGTATCTGCCATCACTAACTCTTGGGGTAGGGCATTCTGTAGCTTGACCACTCTAGCTGTAAAGAACACTTTCCTATATGGATGTCTGAAACGTCTTTCTTCCACACGCAATGGATATCCCCTGGTCCTTTGTAGAGTCCTTGGAAGGAACAGATCATGTGCTAGTTCTCTGTATTGACCCCACATATACATATTAATAAGATCACCTCTAAGACGTCTTTTTTCCCAGCTGAACAGGCCCAATTTTTCTAGCCTTTCATTGTAAGTGACACCTCCTATCCCATTTAATAATCTAGTTGGCCATCTTTGAACCCTCTCCAGTTCTCCTATGTCCTTTTTACAATGTGGAGCCCAAAACTGAATTCCATATTCTAGATGCGGCCTTACAAGGGATTTACAGAGGGGCAATATTACTTTTGAATCACAGTTTTTAGCTCTCTTTTTATACACCCTATAATCCTATTTACTTTTGCAGCTGCTGCCTGACATCGAGTGCTGCTGCTTAGCTTATTTGTAAACAGAATACCCAGGTCCTTCTCTTATTCCGTTAAGACTATGTGGTTTTATTTTTAAAATGGCCACAAACTGTTTAAAGATTATTGGTCACAAGTTTAGTAATGCCCTATCTCCTAGGTAATCTAATAGGCAGTGTCACGGGGATAATGCTAGTGAAAATTGTGTCCCAAAAAGCTTATTTTAAAAGTTATGAGCTTTCTTTCTAAATATGCAAATGAACCTATACGTGACGAATGGGTGTAAACAATAGCGATTCTAGTGAGGTGGAGCTACCTCACAGCCTCAGACGCTGTCCAATCAGCATGAAGCTGCTTCACACAGTGTGAGAGACTGAGGCTGGAGGGAAGGGGATCACTTCAAATAGCCATATCTCCGGCTATCGAACTCTATGGTGTGTCAATCCTCTTTTATGCCTCCTGGAAATGTATTAATAGTCACTGGCTGCTACCATTCCCCTTGTAAATGGGCCATATCAGTACACAATCTGTCACTGTTCAATCAGTACTGGCAGCGTCCGGCTGTGTAGGGACACAACTTACTGACAAGAGGAATAGTAACACCCAGTTATTCATTTATTTATACATTTCCAGGAGTAACAGCACAATGCAGAGTTCTCAGAAAAGACGCTCCAGCATTCTGATTTTATGGGGTAATACAAAAATGTACTCACTTTACTATTCAAAGAGATAAAAACACGTGACTTAAACAGTTATTTGAGTAGAAGGAGAGTGATGAGCTGTAAATGTATTATGGTCCTATGGATCTCAACATTAAAATTCAGACAGGCAGTCTACTTTATTCTGCAATGTCCTTGAAGAAGTTTGTTTAATCTTATATAAATCACAGCTCCCTTTCCTCTCTCCTGGCAATACAAAGATGATGTGCCCAGTTCATCAGAATGATGCCATTAAAGAGGCAGCCAAAAGGTTCACAAGGTCAAGTGGTCCCTCCCTATGATATAGTCAAGCGGGGATGAGGTCATTCCTGATGTATCACAAGAAGATTCCCACTCAGTGGTCTCCAGGCTCGGAATAATGAGTCAAGTCCCAGCTGCAGCTCAGCGTCTATGGAAAGCTATTCCCATCAAACTACGAATAAGCCAGGAAAAAAAACATCAAGATTGTAAGGAGCTACTTATTCCTCCATGAGGACAGAACAAAAAGAACCAAAAGCTACAATAGTGTCCGTTTTACAGGCGATGGTCACCTATGGAACAACATGATGGCACAGGGCTTAGATCGGATGCAATGCAGCACTGGGTTCAATACTTAAACAGGTGGACAACTGCATGGAGGTTTCAATGGTCTCCAAGTCTGCGTATCCTCATTTCTGGTGTGATACCGGTAGTGTGCAAGCAATGATACACATAAGTACACTGCAACTCTATGTGTGGCTATACTATCATTTTAGAATAATTTTACAAAACCATGGGCTCACATTCATTATTCATTTTACACCGGATTTTGATTAAAAAAAATGGTGCCAAAATTGCAACACTTGTCTTCTCACTCCAAAAAAAGAAAACCGGAAAAGAAAAGGGAGTGTGGTCAAGGTGTAAGGCCTGGTTCATATCGGAGGCTGTGTAAGGGGCCTTTGTCACAGATTCAGCCAAAAATACCACTTTGCGCCATGGTTTCCGGTAAAACCACCGATGGAACCCATTAAAGTCGATGGGTTCTGTCGGGTGCCGATGGTCTCTGTCATACAACGGGTCCAGCGCTTTTAGTATTTTTTTTGTTCTGCTCCTCTGACGGATTGACGCAGATGTGAACGAGAAGTTGAGTTAAAGAGGTTGCCTAATTTACAAAATCCCTGCCCATACGCCCTTTTAGGGCAAATTACTTCCCCATATGGTGCATCACATGGGAAAAAGGTTACAAAGAGTAATTCCTCTTTTATCAACAGTTTAGTTGTGTAACTAACCAACAGATGTCATTATATATGAACACGCAAGTATGTGCACCCGAAGGGCAAGTTCACACAGGGCGGATCAGCTGCATAAAAGCACACAGCATATCCGCCCTGAGCGCCGCAGAGGATTCTGGCCAAAAGACCGCACCAAATTGTGTTGCGGTTTTTCGGCCGGAATGTGCGCTGTGGAAAACTACATGAAAAATAAAAAAATAAAACGTTTCATACTTACCCGTAGGTAGCTATGTCGGCGCGTCCCTCCGCCGTCCTACAGCCCAGCCTCCTAAGATGATGTTTCATCCCATGTGACCGCTGCAGCCTGTGATTCTATGCAGCAGTCACATGGGAAGAAAAGTCATCCTGGGAAGATGTCCTGGACGTAGAAGCACAAAATTCTGGGTAAGACTATTTTTTTCTGAGTTGCAATTTTTGCAGCGGAATCACTGCATTTCTGCTGCAAAAAAACACAACATCTGCTATTTGTTGCAGGTTTCACCTCCCCATTGAATTCAATGGGGAAAACCTGCAACAAAAAAAAGAGCAGCAATTACGCAAATACAATGGACATGCTGCGGATTAAAAAAACCGCACTGCAGGTCCATTTCTGAGCGTTTTTTCCGCTTACCATATACGCAGCGTGTGGATGAGATTTGTTCAAATCTCATCCACTCTGCTGCTACTGTATTGTGCTGCGGATTTTCCGCAATTAAATCCGTTGTGGAAAACCCGCATAATTCATGCCGTGTGTGAACCCGGCCTAAGGGCTCTTGAGGATTGACACTCCATCTGGCCTGTGCCTGAAGTTGTAAAATACTCGACACACTTGGTAGTGTTAACATGTATGCACCATGACCCAGCGTGAGGACATGGGACATTACCATCGTCACCAACAGACATACGGATGTTAATACAGAGTGTGTACGAGAACGTAATCTTCAGGAGTAACTGCGTAGCTGCAGAAAACCCGCCAAGTGCTGGTGTAGAGAACATTTCTGTTAATCCAGCATGTCATTTTCTTTTTCTGCATGCTAGATTATAAAGAAGCAGATTAAATGACTCCATTTTCCCTTAAATTGATAAAGGTGATCTTACTGCAGTTTTTTTCTTTTTGAATGAAAACCACTATCATGGAAAGCCCCTTTAACCGTGTCAACTGAGCTCCAAAAATGTACTGCTTACTGGTAACAGAACCAGCAGATCGCTCTACACAAATGGAGAATATCACACAGCTCAAAATCAGTACACAAGGTAAATATTAAATAGACAGAGAACCTGTCACCAGCGTTCCAACTATTGACCTCTACTCACCCCTCACTGGCCGCTGCTGTCAAATTCATTGCCGTTATCCCCTCTCCTAAACTTTACGGTCGGAGGAGAACGGTCTGCAAATATTTCACGCCTTTCATGGTAATAATGCGGCAGTCTCGTTCGTTCCTTTTCTTATGCCCCCCCACCGCTGAAAACCGGCCCACCCTGAGATACCGCACATGAGTCCATCATGTATGGTCAGACGCCCTTCCCTGCTTTGTCCTAGCCTCAAATCTAGTTACTGCGCATGCGCCGCTATGGTGTCCCGTTGTCCAGACGCACCAGAACATCGATGCGCAAGCGCAGGATTTCATGTGTGCTGGGGGGGGGGGGGGGTGAGGGGCTGTTAATCAAAAGGAGGTGAGACTAACTCAAAGTCATACACTCATTAGCATACAGCACGGGTACACCAAAAAAATGTAATGCTAAAAGTACAGAACCTAATTAGAAGATAGCTATTGGTTACATAATGATTTTTCACCCACTTCCACCAGGTATTGCTGGTTTAATAGGTGAAATTAAAAATTCTGGAAAACCATAGTTCTCACTAGATAAAGACTTCAGGATTCTCAAAGTCCAACCCCAAAGTCCTGCTTATAATTTTGCTACTTCCGGTCTTTTCTCGGATTTTTCCTGTATATGCATGGTTTTTGTTTGTGTGATAGCTCTTACACATCTGTATACTTGCTCTAAAGTCATTAATCGTTTTTGCCACAGTGCGTTAATGAATTGCACAATATAAATGCGCTGTTAATGCAATGTATTACATGAAAATATACACCACTATTACAATACTCCCCCATACTCAGGAATTCACTTAATTACTGCATATTCCATGGTCGGTCTGGACTCCACTCATAACCCCCTCCAGACCAGCGCAGTGACAGTGCTGGTTGATGAGCTGTGTCCGCGCCATCACTTTCAGGTATCGGCTGTATCTAAAAAGCAGACATCCCGCTATAACTGCCTAGATCAAAGATGACTATGATCTGAGCCGCCTAACCCCTTAAGTGCCACAGTCAAAAGCGTCTGTCACCGAAAAAGTTTGACAAAGGGACAAGGCTCCCGCTTTCAGCCCATTAGCACGATAGGGTGCTGATGGGTTACTATAGCAGCCTGGGGCCTAACAGCAAGAACAGCACAACATACATCGCTAGTGTCAATGGGGTTCAACGGGTGACATTGTACGACGCATCCAACACCTATTATGAGAGCAATGTTGTGCCAACATTGGCGTGTATGGTGATCTGGCTCCACTCCGTGACCTTATGCGCTGGCTGAAAGTGTGGTCATAGGAGCAGAGAAATGCTTTGCTTCAAGCCTTTAAATGTAGTCACTGTACACTTAGGGGCCATTTATGGAACACTTCTGGTACTCCTACTTTATGCAATTTACAACAGGGTCTCCACAGCTTGTATGTACAAAAATACTTCAATACATTTAAAGACATTTTTTTTTGCCATGAAATAAATGTTGTTTTTAAAGACTTTTTTTTTTTCACGATACAGCTTCTATGTATCCTGTATACATAAAAGCTGTATCATTCTCGCTCAGCCAATTCCATCAAGATCCACCCAATATCCATTACATCTAAGTTGATGAACTTAGATGTGATTAACAAGGGGAGAGAAAACCTGGACCGCACATCCACTTGCTATACTTGATCTATTGCGGCTCAGCAAAATGTAAAAATATATGAACATGAGGTGCTTAGTTTACATTTTAATGAAACTGTATAAGCCCACTTGCCACTTCATGGCGACCTCTTTAAGGGGATTATCCGGGGACCAAAAATGGCTTTGTATTCATATTTTTATGTAAAAAGAAGCCACTTACTAATGTACTTTAAATAAAAATTCAGTACTAAATGGTGCCGTTCAAACCCGGTGTACTGTTCCCGGAAGTCCTGGAGCTTTTCTAATATTGATGACGCGCCGACACGGCCCCATGTGACTGAGGGCGTGCATCCAGCTGATGCTCTGCCCGGTGACTCCAGCATTGCTGCCAACGTCACTGTTGCGGTCCATATAACCCCCCCCCCCCCTCAAAAAACACATTGATGCAATAAAAACCATTTAGAAGGTATACATAGCCTTTAAATAAAATAGAATATATTGCAATCCATTAAAAGCAGATTGATCAGCTGAATATGCTGCCCTGTTAAAGGGGGTCAGGTCTGCACTAAAAAAAATAACACTGCGCCTTAATAGAGCGATACAAAGAATACAGCAGACTCCTAGTTAGGTGTCCATTGTAATAATGAAGGCAGCACTCCCTCTGCTTCTCCCACCAATGACTGATGGCTGTCTTGTATACATGTAGATACATGGCAAATGTCAGTCACTGGTAAGGCCAGATTCACACAAACTAGTGCAAATTTGCACCCGTGCGGGTCCCATTTTCACAGATCCCTCATAGACTATCGAGGGATCCATGAAAACGCAAGAAAATAGGACATATTCTATTTTTCAACAGACCCTTCACACAGTCCGTTGAAACAATGGCCGTGTGTACGGCCCCATTGAAATACATGCGACAGATCTGATGCCCGTGGTTTCCGTTTGTCTTTTGTGCACTGGATCCGTTGTTTTGCCGGAAAGCAATAGTGTAGTCCGGCAAAACAACGGATCCGGTGCAGAAAAGATACAAGCGGAAACCACGGGCATCGGCTCTGTCACCATTGAAACCAACGGTGATGGAAACGGAAAGTGTCAGTTTGTGTCTGCTCAGGGTCCCGTTCCGTCTGAGGTTTCCGTCAGAGCGCCAGAACGGGACCCAACGCAGACGTGAACAGAGCCTTACCTGTTGTAACATAGAACAGTATATGAAGAGCTTGACAATAATTACTAATGTTTATTTTCATTTCAGTCGATGTATCAAACATGTAATGTACCTCTGCCTTATCGAAGGACAGTATAGTCTATGTATGCAAGGTTCGCGGTGTGGCAGCATGAGGCATGTTTGTTAGAATGGCTTTGATGAACTGGAAGGGTTATAAACATGTTGAAGTCAGCTTTCCATGCACAACCAAGACGTAACCATTACACAGCTCATGCATGGAGCACATGGAGACTAGAAAATTAATATATTAAATTCCATACCCCTGTGTTTAATAGATTTGGCGTTGAGACTGAAGAAAGACTGCCAGAACTGTCATCCTAATGAGAAAAACAAAATGTAAGCCTTAGTGACACACCAAACATAGAAAAGGAAAAAAAGATAGTACAAACAGGATATAAAATATGTAAATAATAATATGTAAACATGAGTAAAGTAACAATTTTTCAAAATGCAGAATAAAAAAGTGACAACCATATAAGTGGCGGCTCCAGTGACCCCCCTCGCCTTCCCCACCTATCTTAAAGGCCCTGATCACACCTTATTAAAACACTTGGCATATGTGACAGCAAAGCTCGCGAGCGCATACGGAAAACATAGCCGTTCACCCAGCGTATGCTAAAAGTTTGTGAGTTCTATGGGGGTTGTCTGGCCGTGAAAACAGCCAAAAATAGGACGTCCTATTTTGTGGCGGTCAGTTTTCACGGGCCGTTAAAAAAACAGCCATGTGAATACAGCCATTGAACGTCATTGTTGTGAAGACGGCCGTGTGAACGTAGCCTAAAACAAACATGGTATTAAAAGGTGGAGATTCATTTTAACCAAAAGCTTCATAGTGAAGTTAATTTCCAATTGCAGAACTGTCATTTACAGCATCATTGAACACAGCTGGAATTATCCCCTTATGTCTGAAGCGAGACCGGCACAATCATGAAACAACTACTTCCGGCCTTTAGCACCATGACAAGGTCCTTCTCTCTTATGCATAATTTTGATCTGAAGCAGTTCATACCCACCACTTTTTCCTACGTGTGTAAGGTTTTTGGTCAGTTTTTTTTTTTTTTAAGCCAAACCTAGGACTGGATCCAAAACAGAGAAAAAGTATAATAGAAAGATGTGCACGTCTTTCATGTTTTGGACCCACTCCTAGTTTTAGCTTACAAATACGGACCAAAATCCTGCCATGTGAAAGAGGCCTAAAGTAGAGATGCAACTTTGTGATTTGCAACTTTTTGAAAAAGCTGCATTTCATAAGTGTGTTTTAAATCCTGGCCGAGTTGTAAGCCACGTTTATTTTTCACTCCACTTTTTTTTTTTTTTTATTGAACTTAGAGCACATTGCTCTAAGTTCTGGCGCAAATGGGTAATAAAAATGTCAGAGAGCAGATTAGGCACAATTTTGCATTTAAAAAGATAGAGAAATGTGTGCCAAAGTTCTTTTTTTCTTTGCGCTTGTAGCATTTAATTTCTGGACACAATAGGAGGCACACCAGCGGATTTGTAATTGCGGCAAGCTGCGCCGTTTTGGCACAAACAAAAGTGAAAACACAACTCGTAAACTGTAAATATACCCTTAAACGTTGATGATTCTGCCATATGTTCGTTTCTTTAGTAAGAGAAATTCCTTTAGGCTCAGGCTACAGGACATGACCCACAAGTCACTATAAAAATCGCAAACACATAGCAACTTCAATGTTTCCATATCGGAAAGCGACTGATTCTACAGCAACATCATCTCGACGTGCAGCCCTAGACAGGAACTGGTGTGTGTGTGTGTGTATAACATGACTGTGTGTGTGTGCGCGTGTGCATGTGTATAATATGACTGTGTGTGTGTGTGCGCGTGTGCAATATGACTGTGTGTGTGTGTGTGTATGTATAATATGACTGTGTGCGTGTGTGTGTGTGTGTGTATGTATAATATGACTGTGTGCGTGTGTGTATAATATGTGTGTGTATAATATGACTGTGTGCGTGTGTGTATAATATGTGTGTGTGTGTGTGTGTGTGTGTGTGTGTGTGTGTGTATAATATGACTGTGTGCGTGTGTGTATAATATGTGTGTGTATAATATGACTGTGTGCGTGTGTGTATAATATGTATGTGTGTGTGTGTATAATATGTGTGTGTGTGTGTGTGTGTGTGTGTGTGTGTGTGTGTGTGTGTGTGTGTGTGTGTGTGTGTGTGTTCCCATTAAGCACGGATATTGAATGTAATGACGATACTGCTGTACTATCCCCGCACGTACGGTTACACTATTTGCGGCTTCATGTTTGCTCTGTTAGCAGCGTGGGTGGGAGACGAGGAGGTGGTAAGAGAAGGTTTTCTGTAATGGTTTAAAAATGTAATAATGTATATGAGAAAAAAAGGTTTCCAAGCAAATTGAATTTCCCTCATACATCTTTAGTCATCGCATTTAAAAAAAAAACAGGATGATGTGGACCCAGTATAAAGAGAAAATGCTCCCTGCTACTTTCATAGAATGACTGCTTTAGAAAGCTATGGGCATCTGTCCCGGACAATCCTGGAATATTTAAGATGCCTTTCCCTCTCTTAAAACACATTCCAAATTCTCAATCTGGAAGGTTGCGTCACATTTAGGCTAGGGCTACACGGCCACTTTGCCCTTGACAAAGTCCACATGGCTAAAGATCGATGTGTGATCGCAGTGTCGCGCCGGCTGCATCGCAGTAATGAGAGAATAGACAGTTTTACATCGATGGTATGACAGAGGAAGAGATTATTGTACGACGATAGGAAGCCAGTGAGCCGCCATTATCTAGACTAGTCCAGTCATATGACGGCTGCTTCCATAAACAGCTGATCTAAAGGGGATTGTTAAACCACATTACCACAAATGAGCGGGCACAGCTGGCAGCTACTGACAGCAGAACTTGATGGAAAGCCAGATATTGTAAACTATTATCGCCTGTTAATCACAAAGGATTTCTACAGGCAAATTAACTGTAAATTATTTGTTTATTCAGCCTTTTTTTTTTCGGGTACTTTTTTGTTGTATCCTCGAAATTATAAAATGCCCAAGACTTTTTGCAAAAATCACAGCCCTATTTGTCATATCTGGCTGTTATACACTACGGAGCTTGTATGGGAAAGACTCAATTGGACTCGATAGGTGTCAGAATTTCCTAAGCTCTTCAGCAGTGGCCTAGGAGAAGTCAGTGTGGGATTTTCGCAAAAGCGCTGAGAAGGTAGTGAAATTTTAGGCCTCAAATCAGTCCAAAATGCGAGTGAGCAATAGTTCAATGATGCTTTGCTCTTTAAAGAGGTTGTCCAGGCAGGGGGCGGTTTTTCATACCAATGACCTATCCACAGGCTAGAAATGGGAACTCAGCACTCTAAGGTATTATGCAATAAGTGATATTTTATTTCATATAGAGAAAAGCAGTAATCCAAAATTGGTTTAACGTTTCGGTCTATACATCCGACCTTCTTCAGACACCGATTACGTCCGTGAATATGTATATGCGGTGCTTGCGACCTTGGTCGCTGTTCGGTAATGGCGCCAGACAACCCCTTTATATAGAGCACAAGACGAGGACATTGTGTCCTTTAACAGAACACAAGTGTATGCAAAGTCTATAAACTAATCAACTGAGAACGCTGTGGCTCTGGCGATACATACTATATTAAATCACGTTGATGACATTCAGAATTGTGTAAGGGTTTGGTTTGTTGATTTTAGATCAGCTTTTAATACGGTTGGTGGCTAAGCTCGAGAATCTCAGACTGTCATCGGAAATATGTAGAAAACAATAGAAATAATAGTAATCAGGTAGTTAGGGTTGGCAATTCTTTATCAACGGGGGGCTCTACAGAGGCGTTTGAGTCCTGCTTTTTTTTCCCTCTATACTTTGGACTGTGTCTCATATCAAAGATACCCTTGTATTAAAATAGGATTACATGTGGGGAGAGAAACCTTATCGTTCAGAGATTCAATTACTGGAGATGTGGTAAAAAGAGAACTTAAAGAGGCTCTGTCACCAGATTATAAGTGCCCTATCTCCTACATAAGCTGATCGGCGCTGGAATGTACATAAGTGTTTTTTATTTTTAAAAATTTTAGCAAGTTATGAGCAATTTTAGATTTATGCCAATAAGTTTCTTAATAGACAACTGGGTGTGTTTTTACTTTTTACCAACTGGGCGTTGTACAGAGGAGTGTATGACGCTGACCAATCAGTGACTAATCAGCGTCATACACTTCTCTCCATTCATCTTTAGAAGTACTCGCAACACAGCGTGATCTCGCGAGATCACGCTGTGCAGTCACATACTTCCCCATTAACTTTACCGAAGTGTCATGGGAGTGAATAAAATCACCTTCAGCCAGGACGCGATGTCTATTCACACTCCCGACACTTCAGTAAAGTTTCTGTGAATGACAGCAGATGTGATCTCGCGAGATATGTGGGAGAAATTGTATTAATTTTTTTCCATAGTTTGGAGGTAGAAAAAAAATATTTTTACGCCGTGAGCATAAGGAAAAGCGATTCTTGGCATAGTTTTTCTTGTTTATTTTTTATCCCGTTCACGTTTCACGCTAAAATAGTAAATTTTCAGGTTATTTTGGTCGTTTAGATAGCGAATATGTGTAGGTTTTTTTTTTTAGTGTAGGGGCAATAACACATATTTTATGCAAAATAATGGACTTTTAATTAACTTTTTTTTTTTTTTTTAATCCCATTAAGGGATAACTTTATTTATAACTTGTAATGTATTAGCATACTCCTGTAGGCTAATACATTATATTCTGCCACTATGACAGAGGCTGCTGTTAGGGCAGCCCACAGTCCCTTCTACAGCCCAGTCTCTTCTACAGTGACGCCAAAAGAAGTCGCTGTAGACGAAGAACATGCACCGCCTACCGTCAAAAGACGGTGGGTGGTCGTTAAGGGTTTAATCCGTTTTTTTGTTTTATGTGCGGTACCCCATTGTATTTTTTGATTTTTCAATGTGAGTATTTCTGTAAAAGGAATTTTCTCATATTTGACAACACCATGCTATTCTTAGTTTTTCAGCCACTAAAAATTGATTGTCCATCCTCAGGATAGGCAATCAATAGCGGATGGGTCAGGGTCCGACTTCCGGGACCTCCGCTGATCAGCTGTTTTGAAGGCGCTGCTTCCCCTTTATTTCTTCTTGCTCACAGTGTCGTCGACACGCATTTATCGTCAATTCACAGGTATTGCAGCCTTTTCCCCAATTCACTTCAATGGGAGAAAAGGCTACAATACCCGTGATCGCCGCTAAATGCGTGTCGAAAAATCAGTTAGCAAGAATAAAGGGGTAGCAACAACCGTACGAGCGCTACGACCCCTTCAAAACAGCTGATCGGCGGGGGTCCTGAAAGTTGGTCCCCGACCCATCAGCTATTAATGGCCTATTGTGAGGATAGGCCATCAATTGTTAGTGGCTGGAAAACCCCTTTAAAGTCAACGGGTTCTGTGGGGTGCCTTTGGTGACCCTCATGCAACAGATCTGGTGGCTCCAGTTTTCGTTGTTCTGCTCCAGAATAATAGAAAACCATAACGCAGATGTAAAAAAATAAAAATAAAACAGCCTTAAGACTTCAGATGTAATGTTTGCATTTTAAACAGTTCCAAGACACTTTATGTTGTATCCTGATCTTCTAGAAATATTCCGACATGAAAGAGGAGACGGGGCTAGCATTTGCAATTCTAGTATTTACTAGAAAGAGGGCAGCTCACCTGCTGAATGATTTTACAGTCTTTCAGAGCATTTTCTCTAGGAGGAACTTTACCAAACAGCTTCCAGCCGGGAGCACTTGCTGCTGGTGATTTGAGGTCCTTTGATCTCTTAGAAAAGAAGTTCCTGAAAGTAAAAGAAGGAAACATGTATTTTAAAAGGTCCGCTTTAGGCTGCGTTCACATCTGTTCCGACGGAACGGAGCCCTGACTGACACAAACCAGGGGTCTCCGGTTGTGCAGGGGTTCCGTCGTTTTGACAGAATCAGTAGCGTAATTGACTACACTATTGTTTCCGTCAAAACGACGGAACCCCTGCACAACGGAGGCAAAACGGAAACCATTGGAACCGGATCCGCCACCATTGAAATCAATGGTGATGGAAACCTCTGGTTTCCGTTGGCGTCAGTCAGGGCTCTGTTCCGATGGAAAATTTTGACGCAACGTCGGAACGGAGCCCTGACGCAGATGTGAACGCAGACTTAGTCCTCAACCTACACGAGTCATTAATAAAAGGATTCAACTATTCTGACATTTCCTTAGAGCACAAACACAACAATTTGATCTGTTTCTAAAAATTATCAGTAAACTTATCAAAATGTGTAACATACAAATTCACATAATACAATATTGTACAGTGGTCATAATGGAGCCAGGGTCACATCTAGAGATAGATCCTATATTATCCTATCCTGCAATACATAAGTCACAGCCATACTGATGAGCTAGACAAACTCCAGGAGCCAGGTAGCCAATGCGTCTGGCAAATTGATATTCACATTTTGGGGCTGCTTTTGATTTTTTACATATACAAAAAAGACCGAATATATACTCAATCCCAAAAAAAACCTGTCGTTTGATGACTAAAGTTCACCTTGTCTAGCCATAAAGATGATAAGAAATAAAATCGATCTGACTTTGGAAACGGACAGTATTTTGTATGGTGAAGTCTTTATTTTTAGGTTGAGCTGCTCTTTAATGATTTATTCATCGTCCGTATTCGCTCGGCGAACCATTTTCATAATTTGAGCTTAAACAAACAATCTGCTGTATCTGGACGACTGAGACGGCAGCTGCAATCTCTCAGCACGTATGAGCATCTTCATGCCGAAATTCATCATGGGGAACAGTCCTTCAAGTGATTTCCTGGGAGGCCAGATGCTAGGAGTAACTGCAGAAAAATCAAGAAACATTTCTTCTTACTGGCACTATATATTTATCAGCCCAGATGATTGCTCGCACTACAAAGTGCTCTCCTATGGGGAGCAAACATACATTAGGACTATTTCAGTGATGTGGTCATGAATATTCAGTGTTCATGTACCATCCCGATCTGTGAGAAGATCCGGCCGCTGTAATTACTTAAGTGACGTCTCATCTAAAATTCAAGATAACGAGCGCTTCATTAACAAGTTCTGGGTCACATTTAATAGAGCCGCAGTCCTTCCAAGAAATAGGTCATCAAAACGATGTTTTTACTTTTCCTCCTTGCTGGAGAGTGGTATGTGTTTTCTTCCCGAATCCTTGTGATCTACCGCAGCTATTTCCTCTTCTCTTTTTCCTCCATCAAGTCTGAGTGAAACCATGTGTCAAAACATCACCATCCCATAAAATCCTGCAGAAACTATGCAGCACTGGAGACCAACCCAAAGCTGATCCGCACTTGTTATTATCTTGTCAGTTTATTCAATCGGTTTAGGATTTGGGCAAAATAAGGGCTTGTTCACATACATCTGGCCTTCCTGTCTGCTTTCCGACTGTAGTTTGAAAACACCACAGGGAAAGCAATGACAAAACCGATCCCAGAGTTTCCTAAGGGGTCAGTTAGGTGTCCAGCAGCATACATTTTTGTGCCGGATGTCTCCTAAAGTCTGATAGAAATAAGCACACTGATCTCTATCCTATACAGAAGTATGACCTCTATCTCATACAGAAATACTGGGGACACCACAATCACTTTGCATATTTGCTGCTTCTACACCTGAACCTGGCTTTTTGGAACATAAACAGGCCACGATTACCTTCACCATATAGAGAAAATGTAGGAGAAGAAATAGGAGGTGAAGCTAGCTACTTCCTCTCTGACGTGTCCAAACTACACTTCTCAGCAAACCTCAAACCTTTCATAAGATAGAAGTTAGGATGAAAGCGTGGTGTGACACGACCATCAATAATAAAGAAGAATTTGGTAAGGTATAGGTCCCCTACATTGCAGGTATTTGATCAGGTAGGTAACTATACAGTGAAAAGGATGAGAACTCAATATGGCTGACGGCCAGGGAGACCTGAGAGAGGGAAGTGAGAACTGAGCCCAATGATAACCAATATGGATGGCCGGAAGCTTCTGGAGAAACTGGAGCTCCAACAGCTGGGGGTAATAAACTCCACAGAAGGATTCAGAATCACAAGCACATCTTCAGTTTTGGCTGGAGGTATATTTTATATGAGCATTAGCAAAAGAATGGGACTTAACAAAAAATATTTATATTGACAGTGTTTTTTGTTTTGACTATTTAAATAATAATGAAATAATAATGAAATCCAGTAACAGGTTCTGTCTGGTTTCCATGGTAATTTTACCGGAAACAATAGTGCAGCGCTGTTATTTTCCAGATCTACGACAAAGGCTCCTAACGAAGTAGCAGTCAACACAGCCTTACATAGAACTTATCTACATAAAACGTCCAGCAACTCTTAATAGATTGTAATAGATCCGGAGCTACAATCACATCAGATCAAATTGTTCTAAAAAGAAATATTAAACTATTGAATTAGACAAAAAGCCATCTACTAGTCAAAGTCAACATCACCGAATAGCATAACCCCCTCTTTGAGTTGACTAGGACAGTGTTTCTCAAATGTTTCTAAGCCAAGTACCACCTACTCAATAAATATTACAGCACAGTACCCCCCAAGGTTATGACCATACACTGCACTGCCTATTAAAATCAAAGCAAGAGATAGTGTGAGTGCCCCCAAGAGACATGGCACGTACCCCTGGATTACTCATGCCACATGTTGAGAATCTAGGGCATGTGAGTTTACAGGATTAGATACACCGTTTTTAGCTCAATTTATAGTTTCCAAATTTCATACACTAATATCATGCACATGTGAACTACAAGAAATGCATTCTGACGTGCAATTCTGACCATCCACTATAGATACCAGGCGTTCCAATGCAGCGGCAGACGCATGTGGCCAAAACTGGAGCCCCATGCAGTGGCGAATGGCCACACAATATTGCAAAATTGTCCGACCATTCGCTATCTGCATGAGGAAATAGTTTAAGCTGCCGCTGCATGGGACCGTGCCCTTAAGGGCCGTGTATATTAAGCATCAAAATATATGGAATGATTTAAAAAAATAAATAAAAATAGAGAAATTGCTTAGTACACATATATATATATATATATATATATATATATACACACACACACACACACACACACACTTCAAATGTCATAATGACCAACGTTAATTTTTTGGTTCAGAAATTATTTTCCACGTGACCAACAAGCCGATCAGTCGCTTCACCTGTTTAGATGAAGTAATTATCGAGCACACTAAATCTGACCAATTATCTGCTTGTGCAAATTGGCTTTAAAAAGGGGAATCTCCAACCTCAACATTTTTTTGTACAACAGTTTACAGTGATCTAAAATAAAAGCAGTAATACGCACCTTACCGCTCTCAGGTCTACCCTTCCCTGGTGCTCCAGCAATGACGTGCTAACAAGACGTGACCGCTGCAGCCAGTGAGCTCAGTAGTGTCGAAACGTCACCGTTACAGCTAGTTAGTCTCGTTGAAAGATGACATACTACCATCAAGGGAGACTAAACATGGATGAAAATAAAAAGAGGGGCATATCTTAGTTATTCTCAATTAAGTAAATGCCTGTGGTACAACTCGTACCTAGTGTGCTGTGGGATAGGTGGTAAGTTAAATTAAAGGGGTGATCCCACCACAACAACTTACCACCTATCCACAGCACACACGATAAGTGTTTGAGCACTGATTGTGGCTACTTCTGGCAGTCCCGTAGAGAATGAATGGAGTGGCAGCGTGCATGTGTGACCTGCTGCTCCGTTTATACAGGGGATTCAGGACCACCATTCTTTTGATCTGTAAGAGTCCCAGCGGTGGGACCCACAGCGATCAACCACTTATTACCTATCTGCTATGGGGGGGGGGGGGGGGGGGAGACAACCCCTTTAATTAAATTTGAATGCATGTGCAAACAAAATCATTAGTATACCACTCCATAGTCCACTGTTCTGGACACTCATGTATTAGTCAGAGTGGAAATCAGCTGCAAAGAGACCCAATGCGTCAGTACATTACATGATAAGTCTACTGATTTTAAAGGGATCTGTGTAATGCTTCATTTCCCCAGTGGGTGCGCTGCAGGGCGAATTGCACACTAGGTGGTGGCTTCCAACAAGAAAGTGAATGAATGGCCGACACAATACTACATTTCGACTGATGCAGGGGACAGGTTTTACTATCCAGAGGTTTATGAAGCTAGGGTTGAATTGCCAGGCCAGGATCAATATAGAAAGGGGTCCTTAAAGGGGTTTTCCAGAACCAAACAATCCAATTGATTTAAACCAAACCATGCAAATCTTTTTGCAATATTCTTACGTTTAATCTAATGGTCCCAGCGGCATATCGCATCTTTTGTCACGTGACAGCTTACTAACCTGAAACCCCAAATTCCTACCCAACCCCGTCGATGAGCTCTAAGTTCCGGTTTCCTGTTCTGTGTGTGTATGGCCACGTCACAAATGAGGCAACTGTACCATGTGTTTAGGGGTTGTACAAGGTACTAATCATCCTATTCAGAGCACGTGTGGTTGACAAACACTCCATGTCCAACACGCATACTCTGTTATCTGATAGAGCAGGGTGGAGTAAGTCCCAGCTGCTGGCGCATTGCATGCTGGCACACAAGCGGTGCATGCCGGGACCAGAAACACAGGAAGAGAAGGGGAACGGACATAGGGCCTGTTCACATTAGCGACTGCGCTATTGATTCCGTTGAAAAAAACGGAAACCTGCCGCAACGGTGACAAACGGAAACCATTCGCAATGTTTCAGTCACCATTGAGATCAATGGTGAGGGAAACGGAAGCTAAGGTTTCAGTTTGCTTTTCTGTTGAGGGGTTAACCCGACGGAAACCTCAGACTGAACCCCTCAACGGAAGGGCAACGCTGATGTGAACAAATCCATACTGAAGTAAACAAACCAATAAATAATTTAAACGAAGAAAAGGATAGTCCGGTCTCTTGCACACGACCATTGTGCCACTCGGGACGTTTTTGACGGCATCCGAGTGGAACTCTATAGTCTTCACGGACCCATTCACTTTAGCGCATGAATCGGGTCCGTGAAAAATGGTCAGAGTCTCCGATCGGACGGCACACTCGGTCGCGTGCATGAGGCGTCAGATTGCATTAATGTATCAATAGAGAAGCGTTGCATTGATTAAAAAAAAAATTTTTATAAAATAAAAAGTATTGGAAAACCCCTTTAAGTTGAGACCGCACCTTATTAGAAGAAAAATAGGGTTTAAAAGTTTTAAGCTACACAAACCATTAAAACATATTGGTTATTTTATAAAACTACATGCAATATATGATTCACTTTGCACAGACCATATTCTGACATAGCTCGAGATGTCCTGCCAGCATAGCCATCTGTTCAAATAAGAAAAAAAGAGACGTCCTGCATAATTCAACTTTTAATGAATGAGTCCAGTCAAGAGGATATGACATCAAAAAATAAAAATGTACAACTGCACCACATGTCTTGCCACACATTGATGGAAAAGTGTGCAAAACTCACTTTTAAAATTAACATTAAGGGGCTGTTCACACATGTCCGTTGTCCCTGTCAGTTTCCCTCCGGCGGGTTGCAGAAATGCTGGAGGGAAACTGATGCTACAACGGTTCCCATAGTTTCTATGGGATCTGTTCTGTCACATGGGATAGAAGTTGTGGCGCTGGACCTGTGCAGGAGCAAGATCCAAGAGAGTTACCTGCAGTGTTTTGGGGTCCTGCGCCATATCCTACCTTAATTCACTGTTAGCTGGATGAACACCGAATGCTGCCGGAAGGTGGATGCGACATCACCCGGCGTGCGAATCCCCAGCCAGAGTATTGCCAACACTCTGGCCTGGGAGCAGAAGTGGAATTTAGTGCCACCCATGCCCCTCCTGTAGACATCAACACTGTTGCCGACGCTCTGGCCGGAGATTCTGCTCCTAGAGGTGACCCGTGATGTCACTGTCCACATATGGACAGTGACGTCGGCAACTTTCAGGCCAGGGATTTGCTCCTGGAGCGTAAATGGACATCAGGGGCTCCTCCAGGAGGGGGTGGGTGGCACTATCTACAGGGGGCACTGTGGCATTCTATAACATTGCCCCTTTTCCCCCAACTTCCTACCTCACATGCTCAAGTGGGGAGACAAACGTAGATTGTAGACCTCAAATGGGGCAGGACAGGATGGGCAATTACAACGTACAATGTGCACTTCAGACCAAAAAACCATGGTCTACCCCCCGCCAGATCAACAGGAATCATGTTCTATTTCTGACTCGTTCAGCTGTTGGTGAATATGAATTCAATCACCACTAGATCTGTATTCTGTGGTCACTTACCAGCGTGAATCATGGAAGTCAACTAGTGCAAGACATCCCATAATAGAACTGAAAAACTTTATCGGAGTTTCCTAATTTAACACCAGTGTGGCATTTCAACAGGTTCATATTATTGGTGCAAAAACACACTGTACTATGGTGAATACTGCAGTAGCATAAAGGTTCGGCACTCCCTTTTTGTCCTCTAACCTTTTCCCTTGCCCACTCTTATAGATCCACATAAAAAGTACAGCATGGTCTCCACCAGACTCTTCCCCCTCCACCTTCTTTTCATGCCAACTTGCAACCAATGCTTTCAGTAGACAAAGAAGAATGGTCCGCCAACTTGGTGCCCATTTTTGGCCAGGTTTTTCAACAAACTAAAGTCTTTGAGAGCAGTTAAACACCCCCAGATATCAGATCTTAAAGGAACGATAATATGGATTATACCGAATTGGCCAGGCCAATCCCCCTCCAGGAGTCATGATAGTGGTCACCTTGTCATTCCCAACAGCACAGGAAAAAAATCCAAATGGCTTTTAAAAGAGAAAAAAAAAACCTGGTAAGACCTGTCTGATTTTCGGCATGGTCTTTAAGGGATCTACGAAAACTAGACATACATGGATATTAGAAATCATGGAGCAGTTTTTTTTGGCACACTCAGACAATCTAGCATGTCCTCCGTACTAGCGCTTGTGTTCCAGCAGAAGTCACAGGTTAATAATGGGCACATACAAAGCACGATCACATGAGAAACAGAAGTTTCTCAGCCGAAAAGGAATCAGGGAAATCCTACAATATAAAAAGTGGATTGCAACATCACTCATGTGTTTACTGCCAAACCTGCCGTTCTCTTCACTTTACAATGTTCATTGCACTGGGAAGACTGTCCGTCTCCTGAACGACTTACTCTTGTGTTTATTGGAATTAAAGCAGATTTACAGGCACCCACATTGGGAAACCACATTTTATATATAAAAACATAAGGTATCCTTATTGTATACAGCACCACCTCTCCAGAACCTGGTGCCTCTTCCATAGGCTTGCAGATCCACGTACACGATACACAAGTCTGTCTGCCTGCTCTATTGACTTCCCTCTGCCGACATGTAGAACGTGGCACCATCAGAGGGTAAGGGCAGGTTTCAGACTACCATTTTCTGATATTTGCACTTGGAGGAAACAAGTGTTTGGAGGGTACTTGGGCACCCAGGCTAACAGAAAAGAGCCACAGATGCAATTGCTGGCCAATTACAATGTTAATATCTCAGTTAATATCTCTAACACTATATATATCAAATTGTGTTCTTATGGATACCCTCTTAAAAAGTATGTACACTTTAGTAACCTATTGTCCGGTTTGCATCAATGCATCTAAAGTTATAAACAAAGCAACTTTGCAAATAGTCTTGATTAAAAGAGTTTGTTTGCCGATATACTAGTAACAGCGCCACACCTGCCCATCGGCTGTGTGATGGAGGATTAACTGCAATTCCAGACACAGCCCATGAACAGATGCGACAGCTTCTGGGGGAAACATTTCTTCTAATCCTGACAACCCCTTTAAATATGCTCTACCGTCCACAGCTCACATGCAGATTTATGCGTCTTCATGGCTACAGACTACAAGCAAACAAGGTGTGAGGTCCGATCTTGAAGTCATACTCTCTTCCATTGTAGAAGGGGCAGATAGAAGGTGGTACCAGACGACTGAAGGTTTAGGTTAAACAGAGGGCTTGTTGCCCAACAATTGAAAGACATGGGTTTGCGTAGGGGCTGTATACAACAAAAACGCTTTATTTTAGATGGAGAGCAATAAAAAGACTTTAGAGCACAAATGTATTGATATCTTTAGAACGTGTATATGTGGCAGCTTGTGGAGCGCACCTCAGTGATGAAGTACATAGTAGGTCATATCCAGACATTAACTTTGCCTTTGTTTTGGGGTAATGTGCCTGGAATATGGAACAAGGTGTACTTTTGTCATTCATTCAGGCGCGGTGTGTCAATATCTTGGTTAATGTCTTTTTGTTCATCATTCCTATGGTTTTGGCAATTCCAGGCTAGTATTTAACAAGCAAAGATCAGCATTTTGTACTGCGCTGCGCATTGTTTCTATGTAAATCTAGGCTTTCACTAGAACGACAGGCCTAAACCTGAACAAAGAGTATTTACAGTCTAGCAAATCTTCACAGATACAAGAAACGTTTCAATGTAAATAGATGAACAATGTATCCGGATCGCTACATTTATTTCTTTGGAAACAATTTCTTTTTATCAACTTCATCTCTGAATGAGGGGAGGTTTGTCAATTATTGTGTTTCCACGTAGATCCCTTTCCTGCTAGGAACAATAGATAGAATTATACTGAATCACACACCCTGAGAAGATGAGGTTTTACTTACATATCCGTCCAAGAGATGAACTCCGGCTCTGTTCACACCACATTTTCCCTTTACGTTCATAGGCCTTCATGTTTATATCTTAAGTATTATGCAGTTTACGCTTTCCTATACACTAGTTAAAAAAACTAAAAACAAAACGGTTTACTGAAATATACCTGCTTGGCAGATGCCGAAAGACCACTATTGACATTCGCAGGGACGGTGGATACAATCAGTGTAAAGACCCTTTTACGCGGGCCAATAATCACGCAAAGGAGCGTCCATATCAATGTGGGTTACCGATCATTGCCTCGTGTAAACATGGCAACCATCAGCCATCGGCTGATCGTATTGTTTATGCAGCAGAAAAGATTATCGTTGTCGGCAGGACATCTCCCGGTGTTGTCCAGTCCAAAGAAATTGATGGTCTATCCTCAGGACAAGCCCTTATATCTGATCGGTCAGGGTCCGACGCCCGGCACACCCGCCAATCAGCCTTTTTGATGGGGCCAGAGCGCTCGTATAAGCGCTGCTTCCCCTTCTTTTCCATTACTGCTCACACTGTGAATAGCACTTGTAGTGGGAGGTTCACAGTACTACAGCCTTCTACCATTGAAGTGAATGGGAGAAGGCTTTAAAGGGAACCTGTCACCAGCATTTTAGCTATAAAGCCAGCAATACCTGGTGAAAGTGGGTGAAAAATCATTGTCATCTAAGCTATAAATATGTTCTAAGTAAGCTCTGTAGCTTTAGCATTCCGTTTTTCAGTGGTCCCACACCGTATGCAAATGAGCAGAAAAGAGTCAAATCTTCATCTGAAAAGAGTCAGATTTTCATTCCTCCAGCATCTCAGAGTGGACTCCACCTCCTTCTTTTTGATTGATAGCTCCTTAGCCAGTCAGGGCTGGACAGGTGGTGGCAGTGGGTGTGGTTAAGAAGCTGCATCCCAGAGGGAAAAATAATTACCATAAAAGGCGGGAAAAGTTTAAACGACTATATTTACAGACAGAGGAGGACTTCAGGAAAGAAGAGAACAGGAATGAACTCTGGACAGCTGCGCCCATTGAGGGGTCAGGTGAGTTTAACAGGTAAGATGTTGATGACAGGATCCCTTTAATTTATGTTTGCGAGACTACTCAGGGGTGTAGCAACAGAAAATAAGTAAACGATAAGAAATGGTCAGAACTTTCGGTCACAGAACATTTTGTGACGTGCAGACATATTGTATCTCAACTGCATTTTAGGATCATCGATGGAAAAACCAACCTATGAAGGGGAGGGGCTAAAGAAGCTGCCCTTAAAGGGGTTGTCCCACCATAAAACACCTTGATTGTATAGATAATAAAATAAGTAATGTTTCCATTTGCATAGTTAAAAAAATATATATATATCCAGTAAAGAGTCGACAAGCGAGAGAACAGCAGGGACCGCGCATGCGCGTTCCTGGCTGTATAACAGATCAGCCCATACACGCGTGCAGATACTTTTAACAGTTTGACCATGTGATCGGTATACGGCTCGTAAAAGGGGCAAAGAGTGTGACGTCACCACTCATTTGCCCCATGGCAGTATCGGGAAACGGGCCAATTTTGATACAATAAGTGCATTACAAATGTAATCACATTCAGAGGTTAAAAGCAACGACACATAAAAAAGTGTTAAATCTGAAAACCCCTTTAAAGGAGCGTGGTCTAACAAAAGGGCATGGCTTAAAGTGTGCCAACGATCTGGCACACTATTTAGTTGAAAATTAAGCCAAATCAAAAAGGTGGAATAAGGAGGAGAAAAGCGTATTGCAGGTCTAGCTAGACGCAGCAAATTTATCATATAGTATGAAGCACGGAGAATGTGGCGCATCTTCTGACTGCCTGGTCTAAGCTTACACAGCGTAGTAAACCTGGAATACAAGTATTTACTAGAGCAGACACCTGCGGAGAGGCGACAGCTCCTCTGACCTATAGAGACGCAATTTGATAGATCGTCCTATGTAAAGAGGATGTCCCAATACAATCATGACACTGAAAACTAAATGCCATGTTTTAATAAGCAAGGAGTGGATCGTAAAGCGAGAACAAGTTTAAAGAAAAGAATTATATTAATTCTCCCTTTTCATCGCACTGTTCTTCGTGGCATTCTTTTTCAAAACGCAGCATGCTCGGGGTATGGTGATTTTTCCTGGCCTGGAAGCCTCGGGTGTGCTTTTTTTTAATGGCAGAGTGCATAGTGCTTGTATGGCAGCACAAGGAGCCCCAGGGCACTGTTCTATGGACCCTTTGGCACTCCGTATGTTGTCGTGGCACTGTATTATGGTCATTTTTCCCCTAGATCTGATGCGCCATAGAGCCTTCATTCTGGAAAACAATGATTTGTCTGTGGTCAGACTGGACCACTGATCTTCTCACATGTATCTATGACAGATCAATCATCTTAACAAGCTTCCCCTTTAAGGATGTAAAAAAAGAAAGTGGCTTCATGTTCCATTATTAACACATTCCGTCATTAGGACTACAGCAGTATCCATTCACTAGGTTATAAACGCGCATGCTCAGACAAGAACGACAAGACTCTGATCTCGCGCGAGCGATCACAGTCTTGTCCTGGTCTGCCAAGAGCTGGTGAGCGCGCACGCACGCACGCACACGCACGCACGCACGCACGCACCGCTACAAGCGCGCTCACTCTCTTCTCTCCAGCTCTTGCTGTGGCACTGGCTGTAGTTGATTGGACAGTGCCACAGCAACACACCCCATTGACAGTTCAGGGGGTTATTTAAATATCGGGTGCCAAATATAACGGCACCGATATCCAAATAACGGAGGGCAGAAACAATAAATGTAAAAGTGCCCCAGGATTTGTGCAGCGCTCTCCATTACATTCAGATGACAACCCCTTTAAGAACACAACTTAAATCTTCTACAACAGAAAATAAACTTAGATGTTTTAAATTGTGTTTATTATATTTGTCACAGAAATATTAGTCAAATAAAATTACTAATATAGCAAATTTCCACAAGTCACATGAGAAGATGGAAATTTTGCTCAGATTTCCATCTGCACAGAACAAAACAATGGAAACCGGACACAAGTTTCTCTGGTCTGTAAACCGTGTGTTATTTTCCAGCAATACTAACTGAAGAGGATATGGCGGATATTCTTGTTTCCAATGTCTGTCAGAAGCGATGACATTGTAAATAAAGGATTTGCAAAACTGTAATGCAACAATGTAACGAACACGATTATACCAAACAGCTGACAATATATTCCATTGTATTATGTTAGCAAAGACATTATACTTGTGCTGACCAAAATAACTTTTTTTTTTTTTTTTACTTGCAGTTGTTTAAGGCTATATTCACATGACCGTGAAAAAAAAAAAATGGCCAAAAACAATAATATATAAAATGATCCTCTGATGTCAAGATTTTGTTTTCGGAGCCAGTTGTCCTGAAATCCTTATACCAAAAGGAGATAAAAAAGCTCCAAGGGAAGATAAAGTCATGAGCTGACCAGCACCGTCTCCAGGCCGCTTATCACATGCATGGACTTGGTTGGCAGCAGAGAAAAAAAAAACAACAACAATGGGCAATTCCTGGCAGGGCATAAAAAACAAAAGTACTGAGTGTTCCACACGGATAGCGCTTGTCAAACAGCACGACATCTGTAAGCTGAGATATTTATACAATTTCTTACTTCTGCCTATGTGAACAAAAGAACGACATCAGCAGTGGTCTATGCCCATCAGTATATGATCTGTGGATGGCACAGTGTACAGTGTAGCAAATACAGTGGTCTATGCCCATCAGTATATGATCTGTGGATGGCACAGTGTACAGTGTAGCAAATACAGTGGTCTATGCCCATCAGTATATGATCTGTGGATGGCACAGACAACACATGGTTGTCACCTG
Source organism: Rhinoderma darwinii (assembly GCF_050947455.1). NCBI lineage: Eukaryota > Metazoa > Chordata > Amphibia > Anura > Rhinodermatidae > Rhinoderma > Rhinoderma darwinii. The sequence goes on along the minus strand of NC_134697.1, from coordinate 49,882,073 downwards.
GAGTCAGGGTACAGTGCAGCAAATACAGTGGTCGGTGGGTAAAGATTACCGGTCTAAAAGACGTTCATCTTCCAGAAAAACATATGGTTTATTTAGGTAAATAATAAAGAATGGTATAAAGCATATTAGCAGCTTATCTTCATGGATAATCAGGTCCCGATATACAGGGCTGGACAGCGGCCTGGGGCCAGGTCAGAAAATCGCTTGAAAATGCTGCTGGCACCAACTTTTTGGTTTAATTGTTTTTTTTTAATCCTACTGGGATTTTGGAAACACTTGTGTGGCCATAGATTGACCCAGGACTCTGCTGCTGGATTAAGGCCAAAGTCATACATTTTTAGCGTTTTTAAACGCTTGTAGAAAAAAAAAAAAAAACCTCATGAATTTCATGCCTTCTTCATTCCATTTTTGGAGGCGTTTTTCATTTTGGAACATTTTTGAACATGCAATTTCTTTTCTACTGTTTTTCAACACGAAAAAATATATACCTTTGACCTAAAGAGTAAAAACGATGTGGAAAAAAAAAACGCAGCAAAGTGCTGTGTTAATCCAGCCTAAGGCTTTGTTCACATACGCATAACAGAAACCTGAGGGACCCTATTATAAGTCAATGGGGTCCGTTAGGAGCCATCATACGACAGATTGGGCACAGTATACGGATTGGGCATAATACAGCGCCTGTATTATGAACGGACACCAGGACGCAGGTGAACATAGCCTTATAATGCTGGATTTCAAATGGTCTAGTCAACTCTTTTTTTCCATTATAGGGGTTGCCAAAGACATCTAGCAGCTGCTGGTCTCAAAGCCTCCATGGAGGAGTTGGGGGAAGACCGCGAACACGCGTGCGATAGCCATGTCCATCTTTAGTTTTAGGGCTCGTCCACACGGTGCGGAATTGCCGCGTTTTTTTCCGGACGGAAAAAACGCAGCAGAATAGAGTAGCAGCATAGTGATGAGATTTAACAAACCTTATCCACATCCTGGGTAAAATTTCCGAGCCAAAGTTGACCTGTGGTGCGTATTTTTTGGACCGCAGCAGGTCAATTCCTGCTACGGAAAGTGTGCAGAATTGCTGCGTTTTTCATAGGAGACGTCTCCATCTCCTAACATTGGGAAAAACGCCGCAATTTACGCACCATTTTTTGCCGCAAAAACAGCAGGAAATGGTGCGTTTTTGCAGCAGCAGAAAGCCATGGACTTTCAACGGAATTGCTTCAAAAATTTTCTGCAGCAATTCCGTTGTGTAGACAAGCTCCTACACAGCATCATCATCACCTGATGGTTCAGATATCCGCCACGCGTACAGCAGCTTGGCTGTAAAATAGTTACGCAGCATTATTTGGCGTTTGCACGACTTGTCAGTTCGGCCACAGCTGGTGCCATTTTCACTTCTGCTTTCCCTCCAGGGCGTTTCCAGCAGCTGTGATCAGAAGAGACACTACAGAACAATATCAGTATCTGCTGGCCGACAACTTCTAGTCCTGCACCTATCAGGAATAACCGGTATGAGAGGCCAGGCTTAATCCGTCATAAGCCGGTTATAAACTTACGAGAGTTCACATGAAAACACCTACACAGCGTTTGTGAGTTTTTCGTGGTGATTGTTTTGCATTTCCTATTGACACTTAAAAAAACCACTTTAAAAATATGCCTAAAATACAGCAATTTCATGCGTTTTCCGATGCAAAGTGTGAATGGACACTGAGGCTAAGTTCACATAGGGCGGATACGCTGCATAAGAGCACACAGTGTATCCGCCCGGTGCGCTGCAGGGAATTCCGGGCAAAAAAAACGCACCAAACAGTGGTGTTGTTTTTGGCCCGGAATGTCCGCTGTGGAAAAATGCAGCATTAACCAGCCTCCTGGGGTGACGTGATTGGCTGCAGCGGCGGTCACATGGGATAAAGTCATCCCAGGAGGCCGGCCCTCTGACATCATCCAGGCCGGCCTCCTGGGACGATGTTTCATCCCATGTGACTGCTGCTACAGCCGGTGATTGGCTGCAGCGGTCACATGGGAAGAAACGTCATCCCCAGGAGGCCGGCCTGGAGGAAGAAACAGACTTCTGGGTAAGCGTAAGATTTTTATTTTTCTGAGTTGTGTTTTTTTTGCGGTGGAATCGCAGCGATTCTGCCTCAAAAAATGCAACAGCTGCTATTTGTTGCCGGTCTTATCTCCACCTTGAATTCAACGGGGATAACCTGCAACAAATAAGCAGCGATTACACAAATACTATTCACATGCTGTGGAGTAAAATTCTGCACCGCATGTCAATATCTGAGCGGTTTATCCGCTCAGTATTTACGCAGCGTGTGGGTGAGATTTGTTCTCTCATATACACTTTGCTGCTACTGTATTATGCTGTGGATTTTTTGCAACAAATTCCGTTGTGGAAAATCCGCAGTATTTACGCAACATGTGAAAAGACCCTAACAGAAGTTTTTTCTGTACGAATCCAACCGAAAATAATGGTGGAATGCTCCAGCATGCACCTTATTATGGAGGTATTGTACCCTAGAAGCTTTGCTTAATCACCATCATACGGCACCCAACAGGGCCTTGTATGGTAGCACATGGGTTCCCTGTAGTACCAAGCCCAAGGGGACCCCGTACGTCACCATGCAGCCTCCTGAGCGCGGTGCGGCTTTGTGCATGAGGCTGATCGGTGAAATTTACGGGGCAGTGACAGCACCTCCCGTCTGATGACATCTGCCAGGAGTAGTGCCATGTTCTTCATACATGGTAAATAAACGGTGGAATTGTTAACCAACTTTATAAAAAAATTAAAAAATGCACAGGTTGCCCTAAAATGAAATGTAGCATATGATTGGGAAATTCCCATTACACATTTGCACAGCTGGTGGCTGTGATAAAATACAGCAGCAGGACCTAAAAATGCCCAAAGTAAAACCAGTCTTAAAGTTTAGGCCAAGCCAAGTACATGCACAAAGATAATCCCAAAACTACTTCTCCAGAAGATGTTTTGTTTTGATTTTTAAAAATGTCTTCCCCAGAGTCCAACAGATTAGGATAGAAAAAGTGAGTCATAATTTATTATTCTGATTATGTACCATCTACGCCCAGAACCCGGATCTCCACGGGACTATATCTATATATACTGTATGAGGCAGGAACAAGGATGAAAACGGGCATGAAGATGCAGGACTACACCCATGAACTGCATCCTCCGCCAACGTGGCCTCATAGCTCGTCACTATAAAAACATACGACAAGGCAAAGCAACACTCATCTGATCCAGCAAAAAAAAAAAACCTACACATGTTCAATTCTTGTGGCCAGAATCTATGGACTGTATGGCGTGGCAATCGTTGGAGGGACCCCCCAGGACAGCTTCATATAACCCCTACCGACCCCATAGAGCCAGAAGTGCATAGAAGTGTGCGGATAGGATTGGGAGGAGGGGGGGGGATGAATAGAGTTTAATCATGCATGTCCAGCCTAAACAATTTTTGGATGGCAATATACCGCGTATGACCAGCTTAAGAAACGGACACCCGAGCACACACGTTCAATATGCAGCTCTATGAACACAAATCAAATAGCGTTTTTTTTTCCAATACCTTCGCAAAATGGCAGCAAAACGCATCGCTTTTGGGAAAGTTGCAGTAAAAGCCACAATTGGATAAACCGTGCGAATAAGCCCCCCCCCCCACCCCCAGCAGGATGTGAAGTCAAAATACACAGTTGGGCGAAGCTAGCATACCCAAAAGTAAGTATGACACTTAGAAATAACAGTGTAGTGTCCATCACATCCCTCGAAAAGGTACAAGATAAAAATCGGATATAATTGCATTAGTAAATTTATTTGTCCCATATTGTGTATGTCCGGTTTGTAAAATTTCAAGTGAATCAGACTAAGGCTGTATTCACACACAGCATTTTGTTGGCGTTTTTCCAGACATTCCTTTTAGATCAAGTGTTTCCAGGCGTTCGTTTCAGATTTCCTCTGACTGACGGCGCTCCCATTGGATATTACATTTATAATATTGCAGCACAAGCTCTGGGAGAAGGACTGTCTTGCTAGAAAGTACTTGCAGCACCTTCAGATTGTCCGGCTCCGCTGCATTATGGACAAATACATAGCAGTTCGCTCAAAGACTACGGGGGGGGGGGGCATATTTACACTAAACCGCATTTTTGCAAAACTTTCCACAAAGTAGCTACAAGAAAAAAAAAAAAAAAAAAGATGTTTTTGTGAATACACCGGCCAGTTCACATGGTGTCTTTTGGCGCGGATATCGATGCGGAAACCACGTTGGAATCAGAGACAAAAACGGACGAAACCACCTCCCATTGGGCAAAAAAAGCGACATGTTCTTTCTGGCTGCGGTTCCGCCTCTGTTCTCCCATTAAAATCAACGGAAGGCAGAGAAAGCGCTTTTTGCTGCGTTTTTTTTTTTGCCCACGGCCCTCAATGGCTGTGAGTGAAAACGCTGCGGAAGCCGCAGCAAAAAAGGGCAGGCCGATTTTTTTTCTGCCTGCAAATTCCTTGGTGCAGCGAGCAGGGCCTTGGGATTTACCCATCTCTGATATGGAGCCACACACAGACGTACAAAACGTATACAAACAAGTAAATAAGACGTATCCATTTATCGTGCGGATACTGTGGATGAATACAGGACACTTTCTTGTATCCAGTGCTGCACAGCCTCCATACCAGAAAGAACTTCAGTTATTAGACACACCACCGCCTGTATCCTGCACATCTGACGGACTGGCACTGAGCAACAGCGCACAATAGCTGCAACACCTGACAGCGCTGTATCATCCGACTGGCACACGGGATGAGGAAATTAAATTAAAAAAAAAGGCGATACTATCAGGGTTGGCACAGAAACCTGGGTGCCAGGGAAGATTTTTCAAGTTGTGACTGGTATTGGTCTAGCCCTGGTTTCCATTTACTTTCAGTTGCAGACGTATATATTTTTTTCCCCCAACTATTACTTTTTCCATACACAAGTATAGACAACCCGCTTTATAATGCCCTAGAGTATTCTGATCAGATAAGAGTAATGTCCCCAGATCACCACGACACTCCTGAAAAGGGGCCATGTAACCAGACAGTCCCTTCTACAACTATGGGAAACACCTGCACAGACCGGGGACGTTTTTCCCATAAGTCACAGGCTTTAAGCATAAGAATTAGATTTGCAGATGGATTATAAATCGCAGAGATCCAGGAACGTTCCACTGGCCTGACGTGATTCAGGAAAGTACAGCAATGCCAAGTCTTCCCCAAATATCCCTTTCTAAAGCAAATAATAGTGAGTGACGATCCTGCGCGCCGGAGAATAGTAAGTCAGCAGCGCCAGTCGTCGTCTGATCGATGTACTGGAAATCACTGGAGGACAACAATGTCCGGTCACGTCTCGTGTGACGACCTCCTGCACTACGAGCACTGTATTAGGACCAGGTGGAGAATACTGAAGACCCAGCCATGATTCAATAGCTAGAAACCCTCACATCCACTATGACAATGATAGCGGAGAGGAATTCCCACATGGATCAATACAAAAGTGATATCTTTACAACATTGGACAAGCTGAGGCTGCGTTCACATCTGCGTCGGGGCTCCGTTCTGTCGGCACGGAGCCCTGACTGACACTGTCTGGAGCACATCACCAGAGATCACCAGCAAATATAACCAGTCATTTCTGGGAAAGCTGGGTGACCGAGGAGTGGTACCGTGGCTATGGGGTCCACAGTTTGCATCTGTGTGGAATCTATGTCCTGCGTATACATGGGCTTTTTTTTCCACATTCCAAAAACATTCACGGGTCAATCAGCTTCCCATCAAATTGGCCTTAGGGCACGTTCACACGGTTCATACACCAAACTGCGTCACATTCATTTCAATGGGAAATACGTCATGAACTATACAGTGTATTTTTACGCTGCTGCATTAAAAAACACCTTGTAAAAATATAATTCCCATAAAAGTAGTGACATTTTACAAGCTAATCTTCCATTGAAACTTTAAAAAAAAACAAAAACAACTTTGAAAGTACGCCTCAAACGTTGAAAATTAGCTCCAAAAACACTTGGATTGAGAGGCCGTTTTCTGTTAAAATCAGCCACGCATTTTTCATTCTGAACATTTCCTGTGTGAACACGGCCTTAGGCTACATTCAGACGAACGTAGCCGACCTCGAACGTGAATAACTGCAGTTTTTTCACGTCCGAGGTGCACCCGTGCGGGACACGTTACCACATATCCCCCATAGACTAGAGTTTATAGAGGGATGCGTGAAGCGCAAAAAAATCATGTCCTATATTTTCACGGACACTTCCGACACTCCGTTGAAACAAAGGTCGAGTGAATGGCCCCATTGAAGTACATGACTCGGTGTGACGGCCGTTCTTTTAACAGCCGTAACACGAAGGAGATACACGATCGTCTGAACGAGCCCTCAGTGTGAGGTTAGATTTGGGGTGTCATAGGGTCAGGGGCTGATGCTAGAGAATTCTCCTCCAAGGGGTTGTCCATGCACATCACCTGTAAACAAATGTCCTAGTAGGGTATATAGACATTGTACAGGAGGGGTCCACGGCTTGGGACCACCTCAATCATCCAGAGTCGCTCCTGCTTTCTCCCACTTTCAGCTGAGCACAAGGAGGGGCTACATTTGGAGAGGGATTTGGAAAACATTTATTAAGTGCTGCAGAAAACCCTCAATACATCATTATCCCCCTCCATTGTAGCCCTCATCTAGTGTTGTCATCCAGCTTTTCCAGAGCCCTGATGTGCAGGACTGCAGTAAAGCTGGGTAACAAGTCACGTTGGTGTCAGAACAATGGCGTCTGATCATCTACCACCAGATTGTACGGGATCGCCTGACAGCACAGACACCACGACTGGGGCTCATCGTCAGATAAATGGCTGCTTGTAGCCGTGTGCGCTCGCCCAGTGATGCTGCCTCCTCTGTTCCCATGGTGACATGACCGGCACGGAGGGCAGCACTCACCTGGTGAAGAAGTCAGCGATACCCATCCTCCAGGGCCTGTCCCCATCCTGCTCCTCGGGCGCCGGGCTCCCCCCCTCGGGGAGGCTCAGTCGGTCCGCTAGGTGGTCAGGGGCACTTTGCCGCCGGCTCACTTCGTACGTATTACGGGAGCTCAGAGTGACATCCAGGAAACGGAAACGATCAGCCTCGGCGGACACGAAGTAACCGGCCACCGTGTGAGCGCTAAGCGGGGAGGAGTCGGAGCTGGACGAGCTGACAGGCGGGGTGCCTGCCGGGGCCGGTGCGGAGCAGCACTGTCTGTGACAGGCACATCCCGGGCTCATTCCGCCGTTGGGCAACTTGACATCGCGGCCACTGCCGGGCTGGGGGAGGTAGCCCAGGTCTCCGTTGGTCAGTCTCATGACTGGAGCACTGATGTACAGCCCAGTCTCTTCCTCCTCCGCTTCTTCCCCCTCATCGGTCACGTTCTCCCCGCAGCGGCCGCCGGCATCCTCCGGCCCAACCATTTGCTGCGCTCCCCCGCCACCTTCAGACGCGGCCTACAGGAGCTGCTGCCAACAGGCCGGCCCCCGAGAGCGCTGCAGGGGCCGCCGCCTTGTCCCGGTGTAGTTCTCCGTGGTGGTGGGCGGCTATCGATTGCTTCTCAAGTACATCTCCAGCCCGGGTATCTGGGTGGAACGTCCCTGCTGCGCAATGTCGTCACGTGATACGGAAGCCCATGGATTCCCCGGCCCCGGAGCACTGTGGGAGTTGTAGTTTCTTATGCCCGGGAATGTCTGCCATTGACTGTCCAAAGTGTGTTGTACTCAGCGGTATAGAGAACATAACAGAAATAAATGGTTTACGTCCATTATAAAATCACATAAGAAATCATGCTGATGTGATTTTTTTAGCTTTCTTTTTTTTGTTATAATTAGTTTACACATAGTTATCGCTTTTTTAAAATTATTCGGTTTATCGTTTGTAAAAATAGTAAAAAAAAGTTAGTTAATTGTTCTTGTAATCATATAGTGAGATTCCCTAAATAAAGATGGAGGAATTTATTAAACAAACACTGGCGTAGAAAAGTTGCAAAAAGCCGCCATTTGCCTATAATTGCACATTTTAAGTAGTTTACGGCACTTTTAACAATGTAAGGGGCAGATCCAGTACCCCCATCTGACTACAGTCATTTATATCTTTTATACGGATGTTCCTGCAGCCAAAGGGATTGTTTTTCAATAATATTTATATTAGGGAATTGACATCAAGATAATGTATTATTTGAAGTATTTCAATGGTGACGCATCATAGGACATATCTGTGCTGCAGCCATGGGCGTAACTACTGGAGTGCTAGACAAGGGATGACAATTGTTTGGGACCAAGCAACTGTGGGGGGCCCCTTTAATGAGTAAACAATCATTTTGGCATACCCCCCAAAACATTCCCCTGTTCAGTGCCCCATAAGAGGGCAAGTCCCAGCGCTGCCATAAAAGTGCACATTGTTTCCATAATAGAGACGGCTACATTGCTCACATAAGATACAGATATATATATATAGATAAATATATATAATATGCCAAGCCGTACATGATAAATAAACATTGTTTTTCTACTACTGAAATAAATATGGCTCTGAAGGAGGGAGCGCTAGAGAAAGGCGTACAGAAGTGGATGTCCACAAAGCACTTGGCTGATTCTGTATCTCTCATAGAATATGATGCTCTGACCTGGTAATAGAATGCCCAAATATGCAGGTGAAAAGACGGTGGTACAGGGGCGTAACTAGGAAAGACAGGGCCCCATAGCAAACTTTTAACTGGGCCCCCCCCCCTAGGTGCCACATGCAGCCCCCCTTATAGATAGTGCACCCTGTAGATTGTGCCATACAGCCCCCTGTAGACAGTGATATACAGCCTCCCCTGTAGACAGTGTCACACTGCAATTGTAGATAGCGCCCCCCACCCCCCTTGTAGATAGCGCCCTCACCCCCCTTGTAGATATCGCCATACAGCCCCCTGTAGATATCACCATAAAGCCCCCCTGTATATAGTGCCTAACAGCTCCCCCTGTATATAGTGCCAACCATCCCCACTCCCTTGTATTTACTGCCACACAGCCCCTCCTTAGTAGATAGTGCCACAAAGCCCCCCCCCCCTTAGTAGATAGTGCCACAATCAGACCCCTGATTGTGCAACACAGCCCCTTGTATATAGTGCCACACAGCTCCCCATTGTGTATAGTGCCACACAGGCCCCCTTGTATATAGTGCCACACATCCCCCCTAGTATATAATGCCACCCTGCTCCCCTCCTTGTATATAGTGTCACCCTGCTCCCCCCTTGTATATAGTGCCACCCTGCTCCCCCCTTGTATATAGTGCCACAAAGACCCCCCCCAAAAAATATATATTGTACTTACCTTGCCCTGTTCTTTTGACGGACGGAACGCTGCACAGGCTCCGGTCGGGACACATGCGCAGACCAGCGTGATGCAGTGACGTCATCATGCCAGCCTGCGCATGGAGTCTTCCCGACACCTTATAGGCTGCAGGCCTAAAGTGGCCTGCAGCCCCAGGGCCGATTCTAGCTTTTCTGCTGCCTTAGGCGAAAATTGAAATGCCCCCCACCCCAGATTTTGATTGTGGGTGCACCGTTGCCTTGTAAATCTCTGGCATGCGCGGTTCAGCGATGAAGACGGGCAGAGTACACCTCGCTGCACAGTGTGTACCCAAGTAGTACAAGGCAATGGCGCATCCTAGAAAGTTGTATCGGCCAGAGGGATGTCAATCAAACATGGAAAGGTGAGTTTGGAGGCAGGACTATGTGACTCTTCAGGATAGCGGCACCGCCCCATGACCATATAATGAGTAATTAGCATATAGCATGCACCATTTTAAAAGTTGATTATATAGATTTTGCTGCATATGAAAAAAACATACATTTGGAAATATTGTCAGGTCATGCATTACTGCATGGTGGCGGTTCAAGGCGTTAAAACTGCCAGACACGTTCCCATGAAATATACAATTAATTGAAAACTCCATCTTCCCTGCAATTTTGATATTATAAATATATCCTATATAATTACAGCTCCAGATCCAAGCTCATACATATATACAGCACGAGAGCCAAGCTCAATACATATGTACAGCACCAGAACAAAGCTCCGTACATATATACAGCACCAGAACAAAGCTCCGTACATATATACAACACTAGACCCAAGCTCAGTACATATATACAGCACCAGAAACAAGCTCATACATATATACAGCACCAGAACCAAGCTCAGTATATAAATACAACAGAATCAAGCTCTGACATATATACAGTACCAGAAGCAAGCTCAATACCTATATACAGCACCAGAACAAAGCTCAGTACATAAATACAGCACCAGAACAAAGCTCAGTGCATATATACAGACCCAGAACCAAGCGTAGTACATATATACAGCCCCAGAACCAAGCTTAGTACATAAATACATCACCAGAACAAAGCTCAGTACATATATACAGCCCCAGAACCAAGCTTAGTATATATATACAGCCCCAGAACAAAGCTCAGTACATATATACAGCCCCAGAACCATGTGCAGTATATACAGCACCAGAACAAATACAGCTCAATTTAGTGCAACCTCTGTCGTATAGGTTTGTACAGCGTAAAACTACAGCTCCCAGCATGGCCCGAACAATGGTAAGGATATGCTGGGAGATGCTGTTTCACAAAAAAAAAAATCATATCATAATCATGCCACCCATCATATCATACAGCGACTGCATTACTGATTAGAGACAGAATAAACATTTACATTAAGTGACTCACCGGTGACGTCTCAGATTCTAGTTCTTTTTCTGTTTTCTTCTCCACCCGGTCCAGACCTCTATGATGACTTCTCCCGGCCACAACCCATTTCTGCCGTTTTCCGCTCAGATATCTTCAGCTTCTCACTTTTAAAATATTTCTGCACCTATAAACAAAAATAAAATTCTCAACACCCCTATCTATAATAGCGCCAAACACTGCACCTCTAATTATAACAGCGCCATACACTGTGTCCCTGATTATAATAGCAACATACACTGTGTCCCACACACACAAACACACACACACACACACCGTGTCCCCTGTAGATAGTGCCCCCATAGCCCCCCTGTAGATAGTGACCCCCATAGAGCGACTGTAGATAGAGCCCACATATGGACTCCAGAGCTGCAAGGCAATAGTGCTAACCACTGAGCCACCGTGCTGCCACACATATAATTCCCCCTGTATATGGTGTCCTACATATACCCCACCCATGTAGACAGTGCCCTACACATAGCCCCCCTGTAGATAGTGCCCCACAGGTAACCCACACCAGTATATAGTGTCCCACATATAGCCAACCCCTGTAGATAGTGCCCTACAAATAGCTTCCCCTATAGATAGTGCTCCACATATAGCCCACCTCTGTATATAGTGTCCTACATATAGCCCAAACCTGTAGATAGTGCCCTACATATAGCTCCCCCTGTATATAGTGCTCCACATCCCCACATATAGACACCCCTGTAGTTAGAGCCCCCCCCCCTGTAGATAATGTCACTCAGTTGTATTACAAAAAAACTAAAACTTTACATTCTCACTTGATCCCATTCTCATGCCGTCCGGTGGCAATGCAGGCCTGCTCTCTTCTGAGCAGGTCTGCTGGGGCTGAACGATGCAAGTGGCGCAATGACGTTGACTCGCCGCTAGAGTAGTTGAAAGGCACTGATTGGCGTGGCATGCCATTTTGTCCTGCCAATCATTGTCATTGTAAGGTGCTGAATGGTCGCATGAATTTGTATCTGTGTGCTATAGATGCAGGTACAACTAGTGCAACAGGGGGTGGTGGCGGCTGGTTTCAGTGGCGCCGCCGCCCCCTCAGAGAGGCAGCAGTAGCCTATAATATTATTCGAATCTACGTCTAGAGGACACAGATACAAGTGAAAGTGGCCGTCGCTAGCATTGGGGCCCCCTCCGGTGCTAGCGACGCCACCGGCATGAGGGGGCCCGTGCCGCTCGGCCCATAAATGTTATAGGCTGGGTGGCGTGGGCCCCATAGTGGTGGTTCTACCGCTGTAGCAGCCATAACGGCTGCTAGCGGTGCCACCGGGCATGGGGGGCCCCGTGTCGGCAGGCGGCACAGGCCCCCTCATGCTGCGGGCCCCGTAGCAGCAGCTATGGCTGCTACAGCGGTAGTTACGCCACTGCGTGGTAGGTCTAATACAAGGAAATTATGAATTATCATACTGAAGTGAGATTAGTCTGCTAGAAAAGGAGTGTAAAAAAAAACAGCCAGATATTGAATGTAGGAAAAAACAAAAAAACGTTTATTGATTTTAACAAACAGTGGGGCTCACGCCATCTTCCCCTACAGGCCGCAGCCCTGCAAAGCAGAGACTACGTTTCCAGGAGTACACCTTACCAGATTTGGAGGTGAGACCTATGACACAGAGGGGATAGAAAACGTATACACAGAGATCATTTCAATGACTTCCCATCATCTAATAATCTCCTGACTAAAGCCTCCATGAAGGAGATGCTTTCTCTACTACGCCATTCCTTCAAAGAGGACATGACGGTGCTCGTGCACCCTATTAAAGATTCTATACAAAAGTTGGGAAACAGAACACACCATATTAAGATGAAGTTGGGCGAATTTGCAATCTCTCATAATGAATTGATTGATGCACATTATGATTTGGAAGACGAAATGTCTCAGCTGAAGTAGCAGACCTGGAAGACAGATCGAGACGAGACAATGTGAAATTCAGAAGAATTCCAGAGACTGTTCTCCCATCAGATCTTAGTCGCTATTTACAGAAGCTGATCAAAATCTTGCTACCTGATTGTTCGACACAAGATCTGGCTATCGACAGGGCACATAGGGTCCCCAAACCTACGCATTTGGCTGAAACCGTAACACGGGATGTGTTGGCACGTATCCATTTTTACCAAGTTAAAGATAACCTGATGGGCGTGGCACGTAAAGTAGGTCAATTGCCTTCTCCATATCAGAGAGTTTCTCTTTATACTGATCTCTCGGCAGTCACACTTCGACAGAGGCGGGCATTGGGTTCGATCACCGCAGTGCTTCGGGAGAATAAGATCTTATACAAATGGGGATTATCTGTTTGCATCTTGATCATGAAAAACAACACACTTCATAGCATCAAAACAGTCGAAAGAAGGTTCAGATTTATTGCAGAGATGGAACATACGGCAATCTATTCCTGTTCCGTCTAAGAAGACCTCCCCACAGCCAATTAGAGACGATTGGCAGAATTTGCAGCATCATAAACAGAAGGATCGTTGAGGACTTAGACAGCTGGCAGACGGTGTACGGACTCCGGTGGTCCGATAGAATGTTCCTCTTTTCTAACCAATAACTGTTTACCCCTACTAGTCAGCTGATACAACGCTGATTTTTTGTTCTCTTTTTCTTTCTTAGGTACACGATTTTCATACTGAACATTGCTATGAGAATGCCGATGTTTTCCATATTTGTCTTTGTATATGCACTCTACAAGATACAGGTGACACAGTTACGCTTTCTTTCATTTGTCTCACCATGGTAATTAATATTGCATCCCTAATCGTAAAGGGGCTGAATTCCCCCCAAAAAGGGCATATATGTGGTCAGAATCCAAATCCTTAGCTTGTGACATTTTCTGGGCACAAGAGACCCACATAAAAGCAGTTGATGCATCTCGAATCAAACACCGATCCTTTCCGGTGATATACCAGTCCCACCATAAATCTAAAAGTGGAGGAGTATTAATAATAGCTATCAAAAATACTGTTGCTTTCCAGTTAATGGAGACATTTTCTGACCCTATTTGGATAAGGATAATGGGGAACCAGAGCCGAAGAAATAAATGTCTGAAGATGGCAGAAGACTTGAACTGCAGAAACCGGTCAATTGTGGCTTTTCGCCCCATTTCGGTTTAGGGCAGGGAGAGGAGAGACCACTTGATAGAAATTTTGAATAAATTGATGATAATAGCAAAACCCATGAATCTTTGTAGAGCCTTGAGACCCACAGATTGATGCCAATTTTAAATAGCAGAAACCTTGACTGGATCCATGGAATGGCCCTCAGAGGAGATGATATCGCCCAGGAATGGTAGTTATGATTTTTCAAACAGGCATTTCTCCAATTTGGCTTATAAGGAATACTGTCGGAGCCAGAGTAATACATTATTAATACATTAGTAATACATTATTAAAACTATTAGTTTTCGGATCTTGGGTGTATATTAAGATGATTTCTAGGTAGACCAGGACATACTGATAGAGAACATCCCTAAAGTTATCATTCATGATTGGTGTAAAACTTAAGGGGCATTGCAGAGACCGAATGGCATCACTGGGTATTCATAGTGCCCATTCTGATGTGTGAAAGGTGGTTTTCCACTTGTCTCCCTGCTTGATTCAGTTCAAATTGTAGGCCCCATGCATATCCAACTTGGCAAAATAACAAGCTCCCTTGATGCAATTGAACAATTCTCAGATCAATGGTAGCAGATATCCGTTCTCCACAGTGATCTTGTTCAGACCATGATAATCAATACATAGTTCAAAGTTCCATCCTTCTTGACAAAGAAGTATTCAGCTCCGCCTGGGAAAAAAGATTCACGAACAAACCCTGTGTCTCCAGTAAGGAGAGCAATTATACTCTACCATGGAAGGAGTGTGGCCTGGAAGGAGCGGAATATTACAATCGTAGGGACAATGTCTTGGGAGAGACTTTGCTTCCTTTTTAGTAAACATATCTGCAAAGTCTTGGTATAGTAAGGGCCGGACACAGGCTGCAGGCCATAGGGGTAGGCCGGCATGACCAGGGGGACAGGAAGGTAAGGGGTTAACATTTAGAATAGGAGGAGTAGTAGAGGAGTTAGAACTAAGAGTAGGCGAGGCTTCAAGGGGCGAGGTCAGGGGCTATATAAGGACGAGCAAGGGCAGCTGAGGGCCAGTAACGGGCAGTCAGCACAGGATTTGTCCTGCCCTCCCTCCCTGTTTTTGTTTTATGCTGCATTTTCTCAGTATGGTTCTGTTTTGCTCTTTCTTTTCTCTTTTCACAGGTGCATGGCTGGTTTGTCGAAGATGGAGTCACGGTGGCTGGGCGGATCAGGGGGTCCTTGGAGTTGGTGGTAAATTGGTGTAGGGGGATTCATCATGGGTATGGTCCCTCCCAAATTATACAGTTGGTCAGTAGTCTGGCTTATTTTGGCCTCCTGCTGGGTGGTGTCTCGGGGAGCGGTTTACACTCATGGCAAGCCAACTGCGGTTATAACGGTGCTCCTGAGCCTGTGGGGAGTTTTGTAGCTCCAAGGACTCCCCTTTCTCATTGTGTTTTTTATTAATGAAAATAATGGTTGTTTTATGTATGTTTGTTAATAAACTGGCTGCTGTGGCCAATTTTATCCAACCCAATGTCTCGGAGTGTTTACTGGAAAGAGTGAGTTGAGTTGGGATAATAAAGGGGTTGGGCCATAGTAACAGGGATAGGATATCAACATACAGACTGGACGAGCTATGGAATCCCATGGTCATGAGGTGGCAGCTCAGATAAAAATGCAGTAGACCTTAGCATAATCCCAGGTTTGTAATTTAGACCACGGAGGCAATGCTGGCAACAGGAATATCCCCAGCAAGCAATTTAGCCGCATGTCCAGCTGAAAGTAGAAAAGTGTAGTCTGATCCAGGTAATGCACTTAGCAAGGGACTGTAAGAACATGGAAAAAACAGGAAAGAGATCTTTTCTAGATGAAGGGCCCTCACTGGAAGCCGCACTGGTACCATTTGAAGGAAGAGGTGTCGCTGCAGAATAAAGGATCCACTGACCAAAGTTAAAGGTAGGGGCTTCTGATGTGTCACAAGAGGAATCTGAAGTCTCCGATCAAGAAACTTTTCAATAAAGTACAGACTATTGACTGTAAAAGCACCTTGCTAAAGGCAATGAAGAGCTGAGGAAGCAGGGTCAGAATCAGAGTTAGGAACAGAGTCAAATATCAATAAGAAAAATAGCTACAGACAAAGGGTGTAGTGTGATCTGCAGGTGAGGAGTGAAGGCTGGAGTCCCCTTTAAATGGGCTGCCAGGACTAACATCATGCAGGTGTACCTGATGGTGCAGAGGAGGAGGCCCACAGCCGGAAACCAAAAAGGCCGCAGATAGGGATAGGAGCAGAGGAGGAGGCGTTCGGTCGCCTAGCAACATGATGTGGCCATTGGCTGTAGCCGTAGCTGCTCTGGAAAGATGCGCTGCTGGAAATGGGCGGGTGAGTAAGAATATGATAGTAGCCTGTGTTTTCATTTATAAATTGTGTTGTATTGTGATGATGTCCCAATAGCATTTGTATTTATCTCTATGCTGTGGAAAGTCATAATAGCCTGTGTCTTCATTTATAAACCTTGTTCTATTATTATGTGACACTGGCTTATATATGTAGTCCTAGGCTTTGTTCTATTGTAATTATATCACAATAGGGATTGTCTTTATTCCTTGGCTGTGTTCTTTTGTCATAATGCCACAATAGTGACTATCTCTATTTCAAGGCTGGGCACTAGTGTGATGATGTCAGAATAAAGTTTTTCAGTATTACTAGGCTATGTTCTTTTACATTCATGTCACAATGACCTGTGTCTTTATTACTAGGCTGTGTTCTGTTGTGTGTGTCTTTATTTCAACTCTGTGGGCTATACTGATGAAAATAAAATAGTCATTATTTCTCTACTGTGCTCTATTATCATGATGTCACAATAGTGGTTGAGTTTTTTCCTCGACTGTGTTCTATGGTGATGATGCCTTAATAGTTATTTTTTTCTATATTCCTAGCCATGTGTTCTATTGCAACAAGCTGCATGGGCAAAAACCGCAATGCAATACCGCTGCCATTTATCGCACAGTTCTCGGTGGCATGACACACTGCCGCAGCATGGCCAATGTGTGTACAGAATCACAAATGTAGTTTATGTAGCAGTTTTTTGAGCCAAACACAAGAGTGGATCCAAAAAGAAAGAGAAGTATGAAGGAAGGACTTATATGTCTCCTCTCTTACTCCTGTGTTTGGGTAAAAAAAAACTACATCAAAAACTGCATGTGTGATTCCAGCCTTAGCCCCCCTGTAAACGCTACAGATTTTATTGCAGAAATTTCTGAGACTGAAATCGCAGCGTGTGCAGGGGGCCTAAGGCCCTGTTCACACTGAGTTTTTTGCAGGCAGAAAAAATCTTCCTCAGAATTCCTCCAGGAATTTTGAGGCAGATTTTAAACTGCCAGCGCTTTTTTTCTCGGTTTTCGCTGAGTTCTTTGCCTGCTGCCATTAAAGCGAATGCAAGGACCGCGGAAAAAAACCTCTGTGAAAAACGCTTGGAAGTATGCGCCATAGCTTTTTCTATATCCCATTGATATCAATGGGATGTCAGGCGGAAGCCATGGCAAGAAAGGACTTGTACTTTTTTTCCCCGCGAGCGGCCTAAAGCCTTGTGGGAAATAAGACGCCTCTGCTTCCCATTGAAATCAATGGGATGCGATTTCGGCCATTTTCTGGCAATTATTCTGACGCGGTTTTGCTTCAAAATCAGCGCCAAGAAACATAGTGCCAACAGGTCCTTAGGCTGGGTTCCCATGTACCGTAAACGCTGCAGAAGTCACACGACAGAATTCTGTGCGGAAAATCCGCATCATTTACAGTAGTAGAAAAATTTATGAGATTTGAACAAATCTGATCCACACGCTGCAGAAAAAATACCTGTGAAAACATTAATATTGAAAACATTGTTCATAAATAGACGTGCGGTGCGGTTTTAAATCCACAGCATGTCAATTTATGCTGCGGAAATGTTACTCTTTTGTTGCGGGTTTTCTCAATTGAATTCAGTGAGTAGGTGAAAAACAGCAACAAATAGCATATGTTGCGATTTTTGCGTTTGAAACGCTGCAATTCCACCGCAAAAATTGAAAATCTGAAAAAAAAAAGGTTTTTTTATAAAAAAAAAGCCAATGCTTAAACCCTGGGCAGTGACAAAGCGACGTGTCCCTCTTTTCTCTGCGCAGCCTGGTCTCCTGGGATGACGTTTCCTCCCATGTGATGGCTGCAACCAATCCCAGGCAGCAGCGGTCACATGGGCTGCAGCATCATCAAAGGAGGCCGGGCTACACGGAGAACAGAGCGGCGGACTCCACCCGAAAATCTGCACCACAATTTGGTGTGGTTTTTCGGCTGGAATTCCCTGCGGGTACTAAATTGGATACGCTGCGTATTTTTTTTGCAGTGTATCCAAACTGTGGGAACATAATCTAAGGGTGTATTCACAGGAACAGGGTGTAAAGGATCTGCCAGGCACAGCTTCTGTGTCAACGCCCATAGGTAATCAGTCTGCACCTGCTTCTATGTCTGTGAGACTGACACCATCTTCCACCACTCAGGATGGCAGGCTTAGGAGTGGGTGAGCCTATCACAGCCTGGCCAGACAGAGCTAGCTCCCGCCCTCTGTCTATTTATACCTGCCTTTCCCTGTTCCTCCTTGCTTGTGATTCTTCTCGTTTGGTTTCCTGGCCCTGCTGCAGCTTCTTGAACTATTTGTCCCTGCTTCATAGTGACCCTGGCTTACTGACTACTCTCCTGCTCTGTGTTTGGTACCTCGTACACTCCTGGTTTGACTCGGCTTGTTCACTACTCTCCTGCTCTGCGTTTGGTACCTCGTACACTCCTGGTTTGACTCGGCTCACTCACCTCTCTTGTTGCTCACGGAGTTGCCGTGGGCAACTGCCCCATTTACCTTAGCTTCTGTGTTCCCTTGTCTGTTTGTCTGTCGTGCACTTATTGAGCTTAGGGACCGTCGCCCAGTTGTACCCCGTCGTCTAGGGAGGGTCGTTGCAAGTAGGCAGGGACTGAGTGGCGGGTAGATTAGGGTTCACTTTTCTGTTTCCCTACCCCCATCATTAGTTAATCACAAGCCCATATACCTAGTCTACCCTGGTCCCTGACACTACTATGGACCCCCTTGAGACCCTGGCTCAGCAAATGCAGGGTCTCTCCCTACAGGTCCAGGCCCTGGCTCAGAGGATCAACCAGCCTGATGCTACCATGGTAGTGCCCCTCACCTCACCTCTTGAACCCCACCTCAAGTTGCCTGACCGGTTCTCAGGGGACCGGAAGACTTTTCTCTCCTTTTGGGAGAGTTGTAGGCTCTATTTTCGCTTAAAGCCCCACTCCTCAGGTTCTGAGAGCCAGCGGGTGGGTATAATTATGTCCCGGCTCCAGGAAGGGCCCCAAGAATGGGCCTTCTCCTTGGCTCCTGACGCCCCTGAACTTTCCTCCGTTGATTTTTCTTTTCTGCTCTCGGACTCATTTATGACGAGACTGACAAGACTGCCTTTGCCGAGAGTCAGCTGGTGACCTTACGTCAGGGTAAGAGACCTGTTGAGGAGTATTGTTCTGACTTTAGGAAGTGGTGCGTAGCTTCTCGGTGGAATGACCCTGCCTTAAGGTGCCAGTTTAGGTTGGGCCTGTCGAACGCCCTGAAAGACCTGCTAGTTAGCTATCCCTCTTCTGACTCCCTAGACCAGGTTATGGCTTTAGCGGTACGACTTGACCGACGTCTCAGGGAACGACAACTTGAACGTTTTTGTGTTTTCTCCTCTGACTCCCCCATGATGCCTCCCGAGATTCCGTTGCTTCGTTCTTCCACGAAAGACTCGGAGGTACCTATGCAACTCGGGGCCTCCGTGTCCCCCCAACAACGTAGAGAGTTCCGCAGGAAGAATGGTCTCTGCTTCTATTGTGGGGATGACAAGCATCAAGTGAACAACTGTCCTAGGCGTAGGAATAAGCAGCCGGAAAACTTCCGCGCCTAAGTGATCATCGGGGATGTCACTTGGGCGCACAGGTATTTCCCGTAGATATGAAACGTAATAAAATCTTGCTTCCCTTTCAGGTCTCTTTTGGTGGTAGGTCTGCTACCGGCAGTGCCTTCGTGGATTCAGGGTCTTCTGCTAATATCATGTCTGTGGAATTTGCTATGTCTCTAGCTATGCCTTTGATTGATTTGCCTAAACCTGTCCCGGTAGTGGGTATCGACTCCACTCCTCTTGCTAATGGTTATTTTACACAGCATACCCCTGTTTTTGAACTCCTTGTTGGCTCCATGCATTTGGAGCAGTGCTCTGTACTGTTGATGCAGGGATTATCGTCCGATTTGGTTTTAGGCCTTCCCTGGTTGCAGTTGCATAATTCCACGTTTGATTGGAATACTGGGGATCTTACCAAATGGGGTAATGAATGCTTGACGTCATGTTTTTCTGTTAATTCTATTTCTCCCCCTGAGGAGGTGAACACGCTACCTGAGTTTGTTCAGGACTTCGCTGATGTTTTCTCTAAGGAGGCCACCGAAGTGTTACCTCCTCATAGAGAATACGATTGCGCTATCGATTTGGTACCAGGAGCTAAGCTCCCTAAGGGTAGGATATTTAATCTCTCTTGTCCCGAGCGTGAAGCCATGAGAGAGTATATCCAGGAATGCGTGGCCAAGGGTTACATTCGCCCCTCTACTTCTCCGGTAGGTGCTGGCTTCTTCTTCGTAGGGAAGAAGGATGGTGGTCTTAGGCCATGCATTGACTACCGTAACTTGAATAAGGTCACTGTAAGGAACCAGTATCCCCTTCCTTTGATTCCTGATCTCTTTAATCAGGTTCAGGGGGCCCAATGGTTCTCTAAGTTTGATCTACGGGGGGCGTATAACCTTATCCGCATCAAAGAGGGGGATGAGTGGAAGACTGCGTTTAACACGCCCGAAGGTCATTTAGAATACCTCGTCATGCCCTTTGGGTTGTGTAATGCTCCCGCGGTCTTCCAGAATTTCATAAATGAGATTTTAAGAGATTACCTGGGGGTATTTCTTGTAGTGTACCTTGATGACATACTTGTGTTTTACAAGGACTGGTCCTCCCACATTGAGCATGTCAGGAAGGTGCTCCAGGTCCTTCGGGAAAACAAACTGTTTGCGAAGACCAAAAAATGTGTGTTTGGGGTGCAGGAGATACCATTTTTGGGTCAAATCCTCCCTCCTCATGAATTCCGCATGGACCCCGCCAAGGTCCAGGCTGTGGCGGAATGGGTCCAACCTGCCTCCCTGAAGGCGTTACAATGCTTCCTGGGGTTCTCTAATTATTACAGGAGATTTATCGCTAACTTCTCGGTCATCGCTAAGCCTCTTGCGGATCTCACTCGCAAAGGTGCTGATCTCCTCCACTGGCCTCCTGAGGCTGTCCAGGCTTTTGAGATCCTTAAGAAGTGCTTTATCTCGGCCCCGGTGCTGGTTCAGCCCAACCAAATGGAGCCATTTATCGTGGAGGTTGACGTGTCCGAGGTGGGAGTGGGGGCTGTCTTGTCCCAGGGTACCAGGTCCCTCACCCATCTCCGTCCCTGTGCCTACTTCTCCAGGAAGTTTTCGCCCACTGAGAGTAACTATGATATTGGCAACCGCGAACTCTTAGCCATTAAATGGGCATTTGAAGAGTGGCGCCACTTCCTGGAGGGGGCTAGGCACCAGGTAACGGTCCTTACCGACCACAAGAATCTGGTTTTCCTAGAATCTGCCCGGAGGCTAAACCCGAGACAAGCTCGATGGGCGTTATTTTTTACCAGATTCAACTTTTTGGTTACCTATAGGGCTGGGTCTAAAAATGTTAAGGCTGATGCACTGTCGCGTAGCTTCATGGCCAGCCCTCCTTTGGAGGAAGATCCTGCTTGTATTTTGCCTCCAGGTATAATCATTTCCTCTATTGATTCTGATTTAGTCTCTGAAATTGCGGCTGATCAAGGTTCAGCTCCCGGGAACCTTCCTGAGAACAAGCTGTTTGTTCCCCTGCAATTCCGGCTAAGGGTACTTAGGGAAAATCATGACTCCGCACTATCTGGTCATCCAGGCATCCTGGGTACCATAGGGTCCCTGTCAATATTGTTTCTGACAGAGGGGTTGTAAAGGATCTGCCAAGCACAGCTTCGGGGTTAACTCCCAGAACTAATCAGTCAGCACCTGAGAATACATCCCTGAGACTGACTCCTGCTTCCACCATTCAGGCTGGCAGGCTTAGGAGTGGGAGAGCCTATCGTAACCTGGCCAGACTCAGCTAGCTCCCGCCCTCGGTCTATTTAAGCCTGCACTTCCTGTCCCTCGGTGCTTGTGATTCTTTCCTTGTGGTTTCCTGGCCCAGCTACAGCTCCTGCTATTTTTGATCCTGCTCCATACAGACCCTGGCTTACCGACTACTCTTCTGCTTTTCGTTTTGTACCTCGCACACTCCTGGCTTGACTCGGCTCGTTCACCACTCTGGTTTCTCACGGTGTTGCCGTGGGCAACGGCCCCTTTTCCTTGCTTGTGTTCCTTTGTATGTTTGTCGTGCACTTACTGAGCGCAGGGACCGCCGCCCAGTTGTACCCCGTCGCCTAGGGCGGGTCGTTGCAAGTAGGCAGGGACAGAGTGGCGGGTAGATTAGGGCTCACTTGTCCGTCTCCCTACCCCCTGCCATTTCAAGGGGTACAATTTGTTTCATTGTTTTGGAGAGCCTTCTGTAAAAAGTTGGAGATTGATCTGTCCTTCTCCTCTGCCTTCCATCCTGAAACTAATGGCCAAACCGAGAGGACTAATCAGTCTCTAGAACAATATTTAAGGTGTTTTATCTCTGACTGTCAATATGATTGGGTCTCATTCATTCCGCTCGCCGAATTTTCCCTTAATAACCGGGTCAGTAACTCGTCAGGGGTCTCCCCCTTTTTCTGTAATTTTGGGTTTAATCCACGGTTCTCCTCCGTTTCACCTGGTAGTTCCAACAATCCCGAGGTAGATGTCGTTCATCGGGAACTGTGCACAGTCTGGGCCCAGGTTCAGAAGAACCTAGAGGCGTCCCAGAGCATACAAAAAACTCAGGCAGATAGAAGACGTTCTGCTAACCCCTTGTTTATGGTCGTGGATCTGGTGTGGCTTTCGTCTAAGAACTTGCGCCTTAAAGTCCCGTCCAAGAAGTTTGCTCCCTGATTTATAGGGCCGTACAAGGTCATTGAAGTCCTCAATCCTGTCTCCTTCCGACTGGAGTTGCACCCGTCTTTTCGAGTACACAACGTGTTTCATGCCTCCCTCCTTAAACGCTGCTCCCCGTCCTTGGCTCCCTCGAGGAAACCTCCTGTCCCCGTTCTCACCCCTGAGGGGGTAGAATTCGAGGAGGCCAAGATTGTGGACAGCAAGATGGTCCAAGGCTCTCTCCAGTACCTGGTCCATTGGAGAGGATACGGGCCTGAGGAGAGAACTTGGGTACCCGCCCGGGATGTTCATGCTGGGGTATTGGTCAGGAGGTTCCACCTTCGTTTCCTCAATAAACCAGGTCCACCTAGAAAGGGTCCGGTGGCCCCTCATAAAAGGGGGGGGGGGTACTGTAAAGGATCTGCCAGGCACAGCTTCTGTGTCAACGCCCATAGGTAATCAGTCTGCACCTGCTTCTATGTCTGTGAGACTGACTCCATCTTCCACCACTCAGGATGGCAGGCTTAGGAGTGGGAGAGCCTATCACAGCCTGGCCAGACGGAGCTAGCTCCCGCCCTCTGTCTATTTATACCTGCCTTTCCTGTTCCTCCTTGCTTGTGATTCTTCTCGTTTGGTTTCCTGGCCCTGCTGCAGCTTCTTGAACTATTTGTCCCTGCTTCATAGTGACCCTGGCTTACTGACTACTCTCCTGCTCTGTGTTTGGTACCTCGTACACTCCTGGTTTGACTCGGCTCGTTCACCTCTCTTGTTGCTCACGGTGTTGCCGTGGGCAACTGCCCCATTTACCTTAGCTTCTGTGTTCCCTTGTCTGTTTGTCTGTCGTGCACTTATTGAGCGTAGGGACCGTCGCCCAGTTGTACCCCGTCGCCTAGGGCTGGTCGTTGCAAGTAGGCAGGGACTGAGTGGCGGGTAGATTAGGGCTCACTTTTCTGTTTCCCTACCCCCATCATTACACAGGGTTTGTGGGATGTTTTGTGTTGTAATTATAGCAAAATCATGGCAAAAAATTCAGCAGTTGTGCAAAATCAGAAAAACCATATAATTTTTGCTGTGATTTTGTGATAATTGTGGCAAAAAAAACAAAAAACGCCACAAAACCTGCCTATTAATTAGACTCTAAACATAATTATTAAAGAACTGCTGATAATGCAAATTCCTAAAATAAGTTTTAAAGTGGTTCAAAATGCATGAGTATACAGTGAATGTACCTTGTAGTCCTTTGTGATGACAGAGGCCGCATGGGAGCCCCACAAGTCTATTAGATTGAATTTACTGCTTATGCCTATTGTATTAATAATAAACCAGTACCCACAGCTTCGGAAAGCACTGTGTTATAAATATAAAAGGGCAACAAAAATATCATGGGATATTCTGCATCATTCATAGATGGCAAAATATTCCATTCATTTAAGAGAAGATATTTTTTTAGAAAAGTACTTGATCGCCACCTACTGTAAGAGTAGAATTTAGCAAAATAAGAGTCACATGTAGACCTAACATGAAAGACACTTTTTATATAAAGATCCTAAAAGCTGGAAATATTTGTCATATTTCTTTATGTGCTTGACCATTCACCTCCAGCATCCAATGCAATAGAGTAGGAGATTTTCAGCATGAATGTGCATCTGACAATATGGCAGCAGGTGTATTTTCCTATAATGCCAACACAGACCAGAATATCCAAAAATTGTTTCCTCAGCCTCGAGAAATCATGCCACAAAATGTCAAGCTGTTCTGAATGCAAATTTATCAAAGTGTTTCATGCTGTATAATAAATTTGGCGCATTTAGCTAGACATGTAAGACACTTTTCTCTTCCTTCTACCACCTATTGATTTGCTTAGTTTACACCAGTTTTTTGCACCAAAATGTTAAGCCATGACCCTTTTTTGCTAGGCCACACCTCTTTTTCTGTCAAGCCACGCCCCTTGTCTAGCACAGCTCAAAAAGTGTTTGAACAATTCTAAAATGTAGGGCACAGCTTGTACGCCAGAAACCTGGGTCAATTTAGGCAGCATTCTGGTGCATTTTTAATAGTAAATCTGCACCATATTTTACTGGATGTAAACAATGAAGATTCCCATCAACTGCAAGCAGAGATCTTAAAAAAACAAGAGGGAATTCAAACAGAGACTATATTTGAAAATTGTATAACTTTTCATTGTAGAAAGAATAATGTACTGAAACTGTAATACCCCTTTTTATTGGGCCAAAACCTAAAGGAGAGCCATAGAATCTCTCATAACTGTGAGGCCCCATGCACACGACCATGTCCGCAATCCCGGCCCAAAGTATGGGAGCACGGCTCATAAAGCATAAAAAAACGGACATGCTTCATAATTCCTGTCACAGTTCTACGGCACGGACACTCATCCGTAGCGATGCAGAAAGGTGTCCGCGGCCAATAGAACTGAATGGGTCCGTAAAACTGCGGACCGTAACATGGTTTTACGGTCGTGTGCATGGGGCCTGAGTCAAAACAGATGTCCTTAAGGGTTCCTCTGCCCCAGGTGCCCCGCAAATAACCCCAGTTACTTGCCTTAGTCGCAGGATAATTCACTGGGTAGCTGGCATATTGTGACGTCCTGACTAACATTCATGGTTTGTAACTTCAATTTGCTGGAAGTATGGAACTTTCAGCATTATGCTTTTATTTCAATTTGGTACAGACACATATCAGAAGTTTTGATCGTGGGAGTCCAGTTGCTGAGACCCCCACCGTCGCTGAAACGAAGGTGCAGTAGCGCTCAGCTAAGCGTCCTGCATCTGCGGCTGTGATCGGAGCTCCTCGGTAGGCTGAAGACTCTCACAGCAGGCCAAGGCTCATACAAGTTACTGACGCCGGGAAACATCAGGACATTGTATGTAACGCAACATTCAGGACGTTGTGTACTGCGTCGCATATAAGGACTGAAGCTGCCTGGCGTCATGACGTTGTATGAACCGCGGCATGCCGATGAAGCCTATACGAGTTTTTTGACGCGAAACCGCACCACAAAACTCCTCAAAAACCACCCGAAAATGCCTCCCATTGATTTCAATGGGAGTTGGACGAGTTTTTTTACCGCAAGTAAAAAAAAACGCTGCGCGGTAGGCTGTGTTCACACTGAGTTTTTTGCAGGAGGAAAATTCCTCCTGCAAAAACTGCTCCAGTAGGTTTTTGCACAGTGGTTTGACAAAAACTCGTCAAAACACTCGTCGAGGTTTTTTTTTCCTCTTTCTGATTGATTGAAATGGGGTTTTGGAGGTGGAAACCGCCTCAAGATGGGTCATGACGCTTCTTTTTACCGCGACGTTTTTTTTTTACTCGCGGTAAAAAAACTCGTCCAACTCCCATTCAAATCAATGGGAGGCATTTTCGGGCGGTTTTTGAAGAGTTTTTTGGCGCCGTTTCCGCGTAAAAAAACGAGTAAAAAAACTCAGTGTGAACAGGGCCTGAAAAGAAGCGTCATGACCCATCTTGAGGCGGTTTCCGCCTCCAAAACCCCATTTCAATCAGTCAGAAAGAGGAAAAAAACGCCTCGATGAGTATTTTGACGAGTTTTTGTCAAACCACTGTGCAAAAAACTCCGTGTGAACACAGCCTTAGGGGACCCAGTGTGGAGAAGTGAAAAGAAGCAGTGAGGTGAGTATACTTCTTTTTTATTTTATGTACGAAGGGCTGGGGGAAGTGGATGTCGCATGGCCGCGGTCGTTAAGCCAGAATTGTGGTGCACGGCCACCTGAAAGATGAAACACGTTTATTAAGAGGCATTTGTTTTTTACTCCAACCAATTGTTTATTCAGACGACGGGGAGTCAAGTTGGCTGTGAAAAACGACAGTTTTTCATGGCCAATTTGCACCCGTGCGGGACCCGTTTTCACGGATCCCTCATAGACTTAATCTATTAAGGGATCCAGGAAAACGGGCAAAGACAGGACATGTCCGATTTTTTTCCCGGGCCGTAAAGAAAACAGCCATGTAAATAGCCCCATAGACATGCACTGATTAAAAAAACGACTACTATCACAGGACCTCAATAAATCTCCCCCAGTAAGTTTGTGCTTTTACTTCTCTTCTATTCCGGATCCATTCCTAATTATATCTAAAAAAAAAAAAATTTATGCAGTCCCTGAATCTAAATTGCAGTACTATGACACCTTTGTAAGAAATGCATACTGCTTTACCACAAGAGGGCACTAGAGATGTATTCAATAACTTGTAAAAGCTAAACGTGGTGCTTTTCTGTTTCAATCATAGTTTTTACTGCTGTTGCGCGAATCACGTGCGTCCAACGGAAGTGCTTCCGTGTGCTGCGCGTGATTTTCATGCACTCATTGACTTCAATGGGTGCATGATGCGCGAACAACGCACAAATATAGGACATGTTGTGAGTTTTACGCAGCGGACACACGCTGCGTAAAAATCACTGACAGTCTGCACGGCCCCATAGACTAGCATAGGTCCGTGCGAGGCGCGTGAAAATCACGCACGTTGTACGAACGTATATCACGTTCGTCTGAATAAGCCCTAAGTCGTAGCATGGAAAATAGCAATTAACTAGTGCTCCAAGCATAGGGTCCTGTGGTGACACTCAATTGTAAAGTCTATCCTCCGGTAGCTTTCAGAAAGATTTTTGGAATAGCACTTAGATTCTTAGTGGGAAAAAATGCTGGCGCCATTGAGACTACATATTTTCCTACTTTTGATGTCAGAGCGGAGTAATTTATAACAGGGTTCATCTTCAAAGAATGTCTTTATCAAACATATGACCTCAATAAAAATAATGGAATGGTAACAAAGAGGTAGTAGAAATTGTTTTTAGATTATTGCGGTCTGTCAACAAAAGAAGACGAGCGTTTGGATTACTATTATTTGTACTTGTGAAGAAATTCTTGCATGAAATCAAAAAATGTTTTATGCTAAAATTGTAACGATGCAATGTAGGAATTAAAAAAATAAAAGGAAATATGAAACATAACCATCACAAACTGTGTATTAGGTAATGAAGGAAGGGTCAAGATGTACTGAAGGTGAACAATGCAAGCACAAAGATCAGCCTCAAATATAACATTTAAAATGAAATAGAATAAAATCACAGATTGAACAAAACTATTGTGACAGTATGTAGATCTGCAATGGATCATTATATCGTTATTCCCTGATACTGTGTAGTCTTAAATGTACTGAAGTAACCTAAAATGCTGTAAAGGCTTCAATATTATATAGCAACAGGAAGACAATTACAGTTTCATGAGTTTGCCAACAACAAGGCAGCTGTCCAAGGTAGTGCAGGTGCTATGTTAAACCTATTTCTGACAGCTATCCAAAGCACCGCAGATGTTAATAGACTCGATCTTGGAATGAATTTAGAATACATTTGGAGCAGCTAGCACACTTGATATAGAATATATTATGTTTATATAAGTAGAATAGCTTGAGTCACTGAAATTATTATCTGCAAGAGATGTATAACCGATTGTTCGTCTTATGTATGGTATAGACAGTAGATTAAAGGTCTATACAGATTAGATTCTATGGATCAGCTTTGTCCATAAAGCTCAATGTATGCAACTCATCCATAGAGTTTGCTGGATGGACCTATGAGTGTACATAAACACAGTACATCCTTATGGTGTGACATGTGAGATCTTACCTCAGATGTCTTAAACGCTGATATATTACAAAGTCTACACAATTTAAACGGGTTGTCCAGGAGCTTAAAAAATAATCTCCTTTTTTTTTTCTTTCTGAGAAACAGTGCAATGTCTGTGTTTGGTATATTCCAGTTCAGCCCCATTGACTTGATTGGTAATAAGTTCCAATATCAGACATAGCCCATGTGCAAGAATGGCACCATTTTTGGAAAAAGAAGCAGCCCTTTTTTCTAATTCTGTCTATTCCCATTGTCAGGAAATGATGAACTTCCTGGACTTGAACTCTGGACTCTCCAGTATTACTTTGCAGCTCGAGCACTCTGCTACAGAGAGACTTGCTTGTTATTGCATTGTCCCAGCCATATGTTTGCTGCTCTTGGTGATCAATCAGGGATTGCACCTGCTAAGTAGGCAATCATGTGTTTTCTGCCGTATATTTAGCCACAGCTTTGTACTTCCTGTGCATGATTATTCAGGTGTATTAACTTAGCTTTCCCGTACTTAGCCACTGTTGCTCTCCTGTCTATCAAACTCTGCGTACATTTGACTATGGCTGATATTTCGCTCCTGTGTAGTTAACTCTGCATACATCTGGCCATGGCCGATTCCTCTCTCCATTGTACTCCTTCACCTGCAGCTCAGCTGTCATTTGGAGACTATCTTGGGGAGCGCGACCAGGGAACCCTTTGCAGCAAGGTCCTTACCCGCTTTCGAGGGCTCAGGGTTAAGACCAGGGGATTCTTTAGACCCCACATCCCACGTTAGTCTGCGCCAAACCAATTACAGATATTCCTGATTCTGGATTGCTGCATTACAACTCCTGGAAGTGCAAATCCTAAAGTGCTATGAAATCTGCATTATCTCTGACTATTATTGTGAACTGTGTTGTTGCCTTACGTACTGGATTCTAGACCCAAAAACCAGCAACAGTACACCGTTTTGTTAGATGGGTTGCCCAAAAATTAGATGATCACATGTTGTCCGGATGCAAGTGTTCAACAAGTGTTCAACAGTCCTGTAGCGCCTCCACAGGGGAAATTAAGGATTACATGATGTCCATTAAAATCAATGGGCTTTCCATGTATTGCATAGACATACTCAGTCTTCCAGAGAGAAAGGCACTCTTTGTAGTCGCTCTCTGCTCTGGTTAAGTGTAATCCAGGGGCCCACCATCTATCAACTCAGAATTCCCTAATCCAGACAATTTCCTTAGTTCGACACTATGGCCTAAAAGAGCATGTATGGGAAATATATGATCTTATAAAAAGAACTGATGTTGTGCCAGAAGTGAAACACAGACTGGAACAATAATTATGAAAAATATATTAATTACCTTTATTACTTCAAATAGTTAAAATATAATTGAAATTATAACTATGTTATAACTATATGAATTAATAAAGATAACGATTATATTTTCATAGCTATTATTCCAGTCTGTGTGCTTCACTTCTGGTCCAACATTGGTTGTTTTGTTCTACTGCATGTAAGTAGTTGGGTGTGGAGCGCCATTATTGAGGTTTCTTGACGGTAGTCAATAGATGGAGTGTTTTTCTGACACTGAATAGTCTTTGTATAGACACTGCATTAACTAAACCCCCTTATGAAAATAGAAATGACAAAACTCACTACTTTTCTGAGAAAGTATTATGAGATTCCTTATTGTAAGAAATCCAATTTCCCTATTCATGTAATATTATTTCTCATGCTTTTCCAAACATGTATAGAATTCTGAAATGAGGAAGGCATTCAAGTTAATTATTAGGGCTCCCTTGATTTAAAACGCATTACACAAGGATGCAAAAATCCAGAACTGCAAATCTCAGAGTCAGGCTCGGTTAATCTGTAGCGTAAATACTACTCAAAGGGGCAGTAAAACCCGCAACAAATAGAAGATGTTGCGATTTGTGCAAAAGCTTTGGGAAAAGCTGCGATTCTGCCACAAAAATCTTATACTTACCCAGAATTTTGCGATTGCGCTCCTTCGTCCAGGCCGGTCTCCTGGGATGATGTTTCATCCCATGTGACCGCTGCAGCCAATCACAGGCTTCAGCAGTCACATGGGATGAAACATCATCCCAGGAGGCGGGCTGCAGGACGGCAGAGGGACGTGTTGCCATGGCTACGGGTAAGTATGACTTTTACTTGCAGTTTTCCGTAGAAGACATTCCAGACAAAAAAACTGCACCACAATTTGGTGCTGTTTTTCGGCCGGACTTCCCTGTGGTCGACAAGGCGGATACGCGGTATACTTTTACACAGGGTATATGCCCTTCGTAAACATACCCTTAAACTTGCATTGAACGGGTTAAAGCTAGCTACTCACTGTTTGCCAGGAGCAACTAAACAACTGGAAATGTAAACTGTGATAATCTCAATAATCCAAATTATTTTAGACGGTTTCTAAATATAATGTTCGCAAGATAAGAGAACAAGCCTGGTAGTTCATGCTGTAAAATTGCTTTACATTTAAACACCAATTGCCTGACTATAAGCACAAGAATTCCTATACTAGTTGGCCTGTGACGTGTTTCCCAGTTTTTATTTTGCAAGTTTGTGTTCTGTTTGCAGCATGTTTTTTTAATAGATCACAAAGGAGCTGAACAGTAATATATCGCCAGGGGGAACAATAAAGAACAGCGGAGCAGGTGAAAAACATAGAGGCAAAAGTCCAAAATCCTCATCATTAGAAACTTTAAATTATACGTCTCATCGCTTTACACTGACTTGCAATGTTCGATGGTACTGGTCATACGTCAAGAGTTCTCACCTCCTTCTGAGGTAAATGCTTTATTGCGTTTACCTCAGGTGAAGGTGCGGAGGACTCTTGACATTTGACCAGTACCATCGAACATTGCAAGTCATTGTAAAGCGATCAGACGTATAATTTAATATTTTTCTAATATAA
Source organism: Rhinoderma darwinii (assembly GCF_050947455.1). NCBI lineage: Eukaryota > Metazoa > Chordata > Amphibia > Anura > Rhinodermatidae > Rhinoderma > Rhinoderma darwinii. Next base: position 49,850,485 of record NC_134697.1, on the reverse strand, counting down.
AGCCAAACCAATTTGAAAACTGGCATACAAAATATAAGTCAGTGTGTTTTTTCCAATAATTTTTGTTGGGACCCTAGGACATAGAAAGGGTTACTGGCGTTTTTGTTTACAGCTTAAAAATAACATAGATAAAGTAGAAAAATCTAGGCATTTACCGATGGTTCCAAAAATACCTCGATTTTTGTACTTTACCTATTCAAAACAAACGTGCTGTACTTGTCGATGAGCACCCCTGGGCCAATCATATAGCCGACTCTATGCATAATCACACACCAGTCAAAACCTCTATACAGGACGATTGCGCTGTCTGAATCAGGTAGTGCCAGCCTTCTTCCTTGCTTTATTTTTTGTAAAAATAGCATATTTGTCGACAGATCCCATATGGGACTAAGGCCTAATTTACACGAGCGTGTCTGATTGCGTCAGTGTGGTTCCCGTGTGTCATCCGTTTTTCTCGTCCATGTTTCACCTCTGCAAGCTCTGAAAATTTCTTTAGCAGCTTATCTGTGTAGAACGGACAGCACACAAATGTCATCTGTGTGCTGTCCGTTTTGTTTCACGCACCCATAGACTTTAATGGGCGAGTCTGAAACAGACCAGAATAGGACATGCTGTGAGTTCCTCGCAATGGACACATGATCTGTAAAAAAACGGATTTGCGAATAGCTCCATTGACTTGTGTTAAAACGGTCAGCACATTGACGAGAAATACGTTTGCGTGAATAAGGTCTTAAACGGATGATAAAATGCATGAGTAAAAAACAAACAATCAAACAGAAAAGCCAGTGTGGACTGAGCAAAGCTGAGTCTTATGTAAACCTAACCTCAAACAGTTCACTTACCCTATAATAAGAATGTAATTTTGTTGAATAAAGGTTAATCCACATGTACATTGTCTATTTTTTGTTTTGTGGTCGGACACGTGCAATTTAAGCTATGAGTATCTGAAAGATGTTCTTAGAGCGTTACAGCAGTGCGTTCTTGGTGTCACTATAAGGCTGGATTCCCATGTAGTGTAACTGCAGCATTTACAGTAGCAGCAAAGTGAATGAGATTTAGAAAATCTCATGCCCACACTGCGGGAAAAACATGCAGAAAAGTTGTGCGGAAAGTGTTCTGCAGTGTTACTTACAGTTCTGCAGCATGTCAATTTATGCTGCGGGTTCTGTGCGGAGATGCTGCGTGTTAGACTTAAATGGGCAGAAATTCTGCAACAGATTTGTTTTGTTGCGGTTTTTACAGCGTTTACGCAGCGGAAACACAGTAAAAACTGCAGGTGCACATATAATTTGCTATAATCAAAGCTTTTCACATCAGGGACATTTATGGCATATCCACAGGACTCCACCTCTGGGACCCGCACCTATCTCTAGAACGAGGCCCCCTAAATCCCGTTCTACATTTCTGTGTTCCCGCTGCCACTTGTAATTTCCCACCATGCGAGCTACGCTATTTCCGTAATACCGTATTAGCTAAGCTATTTTCTACTTACGTGATCGGAAATTACAAGTGGTAGCGGGAACACAGAAAAGTAGAATGGGGTTTAGGGGGCCTGTTCTATAGATAGGTGCGGGTCCCAGAGGTGGGACCCGCATCTATCTGACATTTATGGCATATCCTGTGGATATGCCATAAATGTCCCTAATGGGTAAACCCCTTTAAAATCTGCAGGTAAAACTGCTGCGAAAAACTGCAGCGTTTCTTCAGCAATATGCGCAGATTGGAATCTTTTTTGCCTGTCAAATGGTCTGTAGTTCCTTCTGAACTGAGGGGAAGATCTCCTTTGAGGGTGAAAATTACGATGTTTGGTTCTCTTAACCTGAGGAAAAAAGACACCCTTATCTTCAGTTAGAGATTCTAAAATTTTAATTAATTTCGTCCCAAACAATTCGTCAGGTTGAAATGAGGGAGAACAATAATCTTTTTTAGACAGTATGTCCCCCGACCATTGTTTCAGCCAGAGTGCTCTCCTAGTCGCGTTAGTGAGGGCTAGGTTTTTAGATGCCAATTTAAGGGTATCAATAGGGAAATTACATAAGAAATCAAAGGTTAACTTCATCTCAGGAATAGACTGTAAAATTGTGTCCCTAGGGACCCCTTCTTTGAGATCTTTAGTAAGTTGGCTAAGTAGAACACTTAAAGAGGCTCTGTCACCAGATTCTCAAATCCCTATCTCCTATTGCATGTGATCGGCGCTGCAATGTAGATAACAGTAACGTGTTTTTTTTTTAAAAACGTTAATTTTTGGCCAAGTTATGAGCTATTTTATATATATGCAAATAAGCTTTGAAATGGAAAACTGGCCGTGTTTTTTTTTCGTTATGTCCAACTGGGCGTGTATTGTGTTTTTAACTGGGCGTGTTTACTTGTTTTACTAACTGGGCGTTGTGGAGAGAAGTGTATGATGCTGACGAATCAGTGACCAATCAGCATCATGCACTCCTCTCCATTCATTTACACAGCACATAGTGTTCTTACTAGAACGATGTGCAGCCACATACACAAGTGTCCTGATAATGAATACACATGACCTCCAAGGTCCCCCTGCTCAAGAAGGCACATGTACAGGCCCGTCTGAAGTTTGCAAATGAACATCTGGATGATTCTGAGAGTGATTGGGAGAAGGTGCTGTGGTCAGATGAGACTAAAATTGAGCTCTTTGGCATTAACTCAACTCGCCGTGTTTGGAGGACGAGAACTTTAGCCCTGAAGCCCCTATAGTTGTAAATGGAGCACTGGCACACATTGCAGACTGATGCTCACTGCTCTACATATGGCCTCTACTGTACCTCCGTGTGCCTCCAATTTAATTATTATTTTTTTCTGTCAGATTTCGTACGAATCTGACGGAAAAAAACATTATGGCTTGTTCCATTAGGTACCATATGTATGGAGCAATGCTTCAAAGGAAGAACACCTCCATACATGCGGCACCTGACAGAGCCTGTACAGCAGTAGCTGTGTGCCTACAAACTAGCGCTAAAGCTCAGGATCAGTACAACTATTAACATGTATTACTCATCTTTTTATGAAGATCGCATAAAATGGTGTCCAAAGGTGGACATACTGTTAAAATTACAAATATAATTCTGATTTTCCAATTACTTTTGAGCCTGTGAAAATAGAGGGGCTATGTAAAAAATGGCTGTAATTTCCACTGTTTTTTATATTGCATGTCAGGGACTGAAGTAATGAATATCGTAACTCCCATTTACTAGTGGATTAAGAAACAAGCTAGTTACTTTATGCTGAGCTAGTCAAGATCAAGGGGCCCATATACTGTGCTTGCACAGGAGCCTCGGCTGTCTGTGTCCACCACTGGTAATTCCAAAACAGTAAAAGCAATATTTTTGTTAAATCCCTTAAATTAAAGGTGAACGTCCGCACTTCAATCACATCTTGAATGTTTTGTTTTAAATCCATTGTGGTGGTGTACAAAGGCTAATGATGAAAATTGTGTCACTATATTGTTAAATGGACACCAGCTTTTCAAACAATTTATGCTAATCTAATAGTATACCTGGTATATATCAACTTTGTAATTTACTTACTGCTAAAATGTAGTTACACTACCATTCAAAAGTTTGGGGTCACCCAGACAATTTTGTGTTTTCCATGAAAACTCACACTTATATTTATCAAATGAGTTGCAAAATGACTAGAAAATATAGTCAAGACATTGACAAAGTTAGAAATAATGATTTTTATTAAAAATAATAATTTTCTCCTTCAAACTTTGCTTTCGTCTTGGAATGCTCCATTTGCAGCAATTACAGCATTGCAGACCTTTGGCATTCTAGCTGTTAATTTGCTGAGGTAATCGGGAGAAATTTCACCCCATGCTTCCAGAAGCCCCTCCCACAAGTTGGATTGGCTTTGTTTGTCTTCATTTACTGAATTGACTAAATGTAAGGGCATATTCAGACGAACGTATAATACGTCCGTGCTATGCGCGTGATTTTCACGCGCGTCGCACGGACCTATGTTAGTCAATGGGGCCGTTCAGACTGTCCGTGATTTTCACGCAGCGTAAAACTCACGACATGTCCTATATTTGCCCGTTTTTCGCGCATCACGCACCCATTGAAGTCAATGGGTGCGTGAAAACCGCTCACGGCACATGGATGCACTTCCGTGTGCCGCGCGTGATGCGCGCTACAATAGTCAAAACTATGAATGAAAACAGAAAAGCACTAAGTGCTTTTCTGTTTACAAACATAAAAACAGAGTGTCATAATGATGGCGGCTGCGCAAAAATGACACAGCCACGCATCATATGCTGATGCCACACGGAGCTTTTATGGAACTTTTGCGCGCGCAAAAAGCAGCGTTTTTTGCGCTTGCAAAACGCACACGCTCATGTGAATCCGGCCTTAGTATGTTATTAATACATTATTTTAAAATTTGGCGCCACTCTTGTAAAGAATCATTTATAAAGTGCGTAAGACAATATATGGTATAGTATAAGTGCATAACAATCATATTTCACAGGACTACCTCTTGTATAACACAGGATAAAAAAAAATACAAAGTCAATAAACATCAAATATCAAGGACATACAGACCAGGATAGCTGCCACGTGCCCAAGACACATTTTGGTGCTGCGTCTTTTAAGGCATACGTGATGCCAAATAACACAATACTTTTTTAGAAGGATAGACCAATCATATTTGATGTAATAACCTTATGTCTAACAGTATAGGATCGGTTTGTGTTTGCCCATTAAAGATCACCCCAATATAGGATCCACTTCCCGTTGCACTTAGGGGGGAGGGGTACATACAAGGGCGTTGCATGGTGCGCTCCAAACACTGGAAAAACATAGTCGGAATGGGCACATTGAGGGACTACATCAATACCATTCAGGATGTTTATATAGGGATAAAATACACCACCCAATGGAACTGAAGGATAGGTTCCATCAAGATGTGCTTGGCCTCGAGTGCATATGTGATGGTCCACAAACACCAAAAATACAAAACTAGGCTATGTTTTACTGTGTATATATACATATATACATACAGTACGGTACAAAAGTTTTAGACAGTTGTGGAAAAATGCTTTTAAGTAAAAATTTTGTATAATTTAGAGAAAATTTAGAGATTTCATTCAATGTCGCATGGACAACCAAAAATGCGACAAATTTGTTAAGATGCATGACTCTTCATTTTTTTTTCATATCTTCCTACAGCTTGTTTTTTATTAAGACTGGCGCAGTCTTATTACAACTCTCCCTCAGAGTAGTTGTTATGCCAAAGGCAAAACCCACCTTGAGAATCTTATAGTGTGTATGGATTGAGTGAATACTGAAAAGATGACACACATGCAGGTATATTCAGAAAGATTAAATAAAACCATCCCTGGCCCTGTATTGGACCTTATTTTCATTGCAGTAGGCTCCATCCCAGACAATGAATTATACTTATCCTCTCACCAATTTAAATGCAAAGTAACACTGAGTTTGATTGAGTGAACATTTCATTAACTATATGGACCATAAAATGTTGCATTTAACATAATTCATCAGCACATGGAGACATTTCCTAATTAACTAAAACATTTTGTCTGTGCTGATTTTAATAAGAACATAACATTAATACTTTGCACTAGGAAACTACACAACATTTTCATTTTTGATACTAACATATTAAAGGAACACAACAGGAAAAATGAATACACTGTATTATGTCTAGAGTAGGGCCGAATGGACCCTACAGAGATTGTAAGAACACCACAAATAGAAGTCATGCACTGCCGCCTCATATCCTGCACATAGACTCTGCCTGAGGGGGCACACAACTATTATAAATTGCACATGGCAGGTGGGGGGCCCTAGTAAATAGCGACCACGGCATCTAAGACATTAGAAAGAGGGAGGCCCTCCATCACCAAACCGCCCCCGCTTGACGCGACTGCGGGTATCCTATAGTTGTCTGATTTTGCTCTGCAGAATTGTTATCAGAATATAGGATGTTGTGTTACGGTAACCTGAATTCGGCCAACAGGCATAAAACAGCCCGTGTTTACTAATGAGGGAAGACAGTGAGAATTTGGATTCACCCCAGTATTCCTGTTTTACTATCAGACAGTTCCTGGTTGTAACATTCTGTTAATAAGGCATTATTGCTTTTTATACATCTCTCAGCCTCCCTGCTGCCCGAGGCGGAGTGTCTTTGTGCATTTTGTTTCCATATTTACTGCTGTGGAAATTTATCATATATGTACAATGTATCTATACAATGTCCGCTTACAGAATTCAGATTTTTCTGTTCCTAAAACAGGTTATATGATAGATGTATCATTACACCATTTTCTGGGAGACCACCCCCGGACTAAGGCAATTCGCCGAAACACGCATCGGGCTGGTGTCTCTGCTGTGCAGCAGTTTTAACCCTTTCAAGTCCGAGCTCATTTTGGCCTTCAGGACCAGCCCCATTTTTTCAAATCTGACATGTGTCAATTTATGTGGTAATAACTCTGGAATGCTTTTGCCTATCCAAGCAATTCTGAGATTATTTTCTCGTGACATATTGTACTTTATGTTAGTTGAAAAATTTGGTCAATAAATTCATTGCTTATTTGTGAAAAACACCAACAATTAGAGAAAATTTGCAAAAATTCAGATTTTTCTAATTTTAAATGTATCTGCTTGTAAAACAGATAGTAATACCACACAAAATAGTTACTATTTCACATATTCCATATGTCTACTTTATATTTGCATCATTTTTTGAACATTATTTTATTTTTCTAGGACGTTACAAGGTTTAGTACTTTAGCAGCAATTTCTCACATTTTCAAGAAAATGTCAAAAGGCTATTTTTACAGGGACCAGTTCAGTTCTAAAGCGGCTTTGAGGGCCTTATGTACTAGATAGACCCCATAAATCACCCCATATTAAAAACTGCACCCCTAAAAGTATTCAAAACAGCATTCAGAAAGTTTCTTAACCCTTTAGGCGTTTCACAGGAATTAAAGCAATGTAGAGGGGAAATTGGCAAATTTTATATTTTTTACTGCAATTCATTTGGAATAAAAAAAAATCTGTAACACAGAAGGTTTTACCAGAGAAATGCAACTCAATATTTATTGCCCAGATTCTGCAGTTTTTAGAAATATCCCACATGTGGCCCTAGTGTGATAATGAAATCACTGGAATAGGACTAGAGTTTTGTTTAAAATGTAACTTTTACTTGTAACATATTTAAAAAGTGTGTAAAACAAATGACACACCAGGACAAGACTGTTTACAAAAAAAAAATCTTCCTTGTTGTAAAGGAGATGTAGTGCTCCATGCAAAAAAAAAAAATGTCAATTCAATATTGGTGATATTATCATTTCTTTTTGCATATCTTGTTGCAAAACATGTGAGTGATCTATTTCCCAGGAGGATAAATATAAATCTCTGTGGGGTAATGACCCCTCCTACCCATTCCGTAGTGTGTTAAAGTCCTGTTCCGTTCTTATGGCTGGGGACTGGGAAGTCTCACTTGTTTCTTTCATATGATTTAGGCAATCAATCCTTGCCTTCTCCCGATGCGTTTCCTTATGGCCAGAATTCCTCAGGGGAGATAAGGCCAGATAACCTCCTTGACAGGGGGCACAAATTAAGTTGGAGCTGTTTTGAAGTTTAAATCTTCCGCAGTGGCAGAGATTCCTCATAGCACTTGTTTCCTCGGGCTGGAGTAAAAGCTGGTTCCGGCGTGTGACGTCCTCCATAGTGTCGGATAACCTTTCCTTTCTCCAGGCTGGATTTGACCAGGGGTTAAAACCAGGCTCTGGCAGTCCAAATATCAGCTTTGTCAGACTGGTAAGGAAAGTCTTGGGCTAAAGAATCGCCGGTGAAGAGATTCATGACAGAAACGAGGAGTCTCAGACCAAGAGTCTTAGAGCCATATCCTACTTGGAACCTTTCATTGGTCTTAAGAGCACTTACAGGCCCTCCCTTTGTGCGCTTACAATATTTGGATCGAAAGATGCTTACATACAAGGTATTATTTTTTACTGCAATTACATCCGCAAAAAAGAATAAGCAACATCCAGGCCCTGGCATGTAGAGAACCGTATATTTCTTTTTTTCCAGGAAGAGTAATTCTGAGAACACTACCAATCTTTCGCCCGAAGGTACCGTCAATGGTGAATATTAAGCAGGAAATATGTTTACCATAATTTTTAACGGACGAGTCAGAAGCTTCAGCGCAGAATCTTGACACACTGGACATAGGTAGAGCATTACAACAAAATCTTGACAGGACTAATTCCTTTAGGAAGGTAGAGAATCTGTTTGTCATGTTTCTTCCAAGGAAGAAAGGATTTAAAGCATCCAAAGCCACGTTAGCCAGATGGCTAAGAGGGACTATTATCCTTTGTTATAAATTAGGAAGAGAACCGCCTCCTGAAAAAGTTTGTGCTCATTCAACGTGTTCTATGGCAGCTTTGTGGGCGGAAAGAGAAAGGTTTCCATTGGAGAGAATCTGTTTGGCAGCTTCTGGGTCTCAACCGAACACCTTCATGAAGCACTATAGACTGGACATTGGGGCTTCAGAGGAAGCAGCGTTTGGACGTACAGATTTGTCTTCAATTTGCCCACCCGTATAATCTTGCTATATCCCATTGGTTTCTATGCTGCTGCGTAGGACGTCCAGGAATTGAAGGAATTATAATTACGCTATTCTTCTTTCCTGTAGTCCAAGCAGCAGCACAGCCTTGTTGTTCCCTCCCATTAAAATCTTTTTTGTTGATCTGCATTTCTGGTATTCTTTTTAAGAGACACAGGGGGGTGGGACTTAGGTCCCTACATATAGTCTACTTAATTGATTATTTTATTGTTTCTTGTCACCTGTCCTACAAGCATTGGGGAATTAACCCAATAGCGCTAGTATAATTCCTTCTTTTCTTGGTCCTGAGAACCGACAACTGTGCAAAATAAGTTTATTACAACAAAAGCGAAGCAAGACAGGAATATGTTACCCCTCCCCAACAAAAAACCCTGGGATTGCAGTGCCGAGATGCAGTTTGTGAGGATATTTATGCATACCTGTCCTAAAAAAAGGCTTTATACAAATGTCAACTAGATGGCCTGAGTTGATCAAAAAATTATAAAGGAATCAGAGTAAGGAAGCAAAACACACATCTCATCTCTACCTGTCAGCCCATATTCATGCAAGTTCGTAATACAAGGCCATCCAAATGCCATTCGCTGACAATCAAAGTATAATTTAAAAGACTTTGACACTTTTAAAATCATGCAGGAACAAAGAAAGTATCTTATGGTATGCCAGCATGTATGAGACAATGAACTGCCCTAGAGACAAAGAGATTAAATAATTATTATCACTCCAGATGACAAGGCAGCAGGGACTGTGGAATATATGCTACTAAATACAGGGTAACATGAAAAAGAATTAAAATTCTTATTACAGACTGTTAAAGAAAATTATCCTGTAATTAATCACATGTATTTAGTAATCACATATAACAGTTGAGTAAAAAAATATCTGTAGGTGACCTTCATTATTCATTGTTTAATTATTTTCATACTGTTGCTTTTGTCATTCCTATCACATCTGTTGTCTGACATTAACCCCTTCCCGCTCAATCACGTACAGTTACGTTGCGGACGCTGGTATCTTAGCGTTTTCCCATGTAACTGTACGTGATGGTGAGGGATTGAGCTCAGAAGCTGAGCCAGCGCCATCACCATCAGGTGTCAGCTGAATATTACAGCTGACACACCGCGGTAACGAACAGGACCGGAGCTAGCCTCCGATCCAGCCGATTAACCCCTTAGATGCAGCGATCAAAAGTTATCGCTGCATCTAGTTGGTTTCTAGCCTGTTAGCACCATTGAAACGCGGTCGCAGGGCTGCAGATGGTTGCCATTTCAACCAGAGGCCTAACAATGGCCTCCTGGTCTGCACGGTATGGAAGACTTTTTCGGCACCACCCAGAGGCGGGGCCTAATAGGTTCGCTGTCAGGGCCAAAAAGATGGTGCAAACTCAGAAGCTGAGCCTGCGCCATCAGCCACGGGTGTCAGCTGTTTGTCACAGCTGACAACCTACTGTAGCAGTCGGGACCGGAACTAGCCTCCGATCCGGCCAATTAACCCCTTAAATGCAGCGATCAAAAGCGATTGATGAATCTACACTGTAGGTGGTTAGATCGGCAGTCGCAGGGGTTCCGATATTTGTTATGGCAACCGGAGGTCTAACAATTGCCTCCTGGCCTGCCTAGTACAAAAGCCTATTAGGCCCTGCCCAGAGGCGGAGCCTAACAGCCTTGCTGTCAGTGTATGACTGACAACTCTAATACACTGCATGTTGTAGGTAGTGCAGTATATTAGAATAGCGATCAGGGCTTCCTGCCTTCAACTCCCGTAGTGGGACAAAAAAAATAATGAGTTAATGAAAATGTGAAAAAGTAAAAAAATAAAAGTTTACAGTTAAAAAAATAATAACCTCCTTTATTCCCATAACAAGTCTTTTCTTATAGGAAAAAACTGAAAACATTAAAGAAAAGTACACATATTTGGTATCACCGTGTCCGTAACGACCCAAACGATAAAAAATATCATGTTATTTTTACCGCACGGTGAACACCGTAAAAAATTGTTTTTTGGTCACCACCCCACCCAAAACAGAATAAAAAGTGATCAAAAAGTTGCACGTCCACCAAAATTGTACCAATAATAGCTACAACCCGTCTTGCTAAAAACAAGACCTCCCACTGCTTTTTTGACGGAAAAATAAAGAAGTTATGGCTCTCTGCCTTAAGGTGCCAGTTTAGGTTGGGTCTGTCGAACGCCCTGAAAGACCTGCTAGTTAGCTATCCCTCTTCTGACTCCCTAGACCAGGTTATGGCTTTAGCGGTACGACTTGACCGACGTCTCAGGGAACGACAACTTGAACGTTTTTGTGTTTTCCCCTCTGACTCCCCCATGATGCCTCCCGAGGTCCCGTTGCTTCGCTCTTCCACGGAAGACTCGGAGGTACCTATGCAACTCGGGGCCTCCGTGTCCCCCCGACAACGTAGAGAGTTCCGCAGGAAGAATGGTCTCTGCTTCTATTGTGTGGATGACAAGCATCAAGTGAACACCTGTCCTAGGCGTAAGAATAAGCAGCCGGAAAACTTCCGCGAAAAAGTGATCATCGGGGAGGTCACTTGGGCGCACAGGTATTTCCCGTAAATATGAAACGTAATAAAATCTTGCTTCCCTTTCAGGTCTCTTTTGGTGGTAGGTCTGCTACCGGCAGTTCCTTCGTGGATTCAGGGTCTTCTGCTAATATCATGTCTGTGGAATTTGCTATATCTCTAGCTATGCCTTTGATTGATTTGCCTAAACCTGTCCCGGTAGTGGGTAACGACTCCACTCCTCTTGCTAATGGTTATTTTACACAGCATACCCCTGTTTTTGAACTCCTTGTTGGCTCCATGCATTTGGAGCAGTGCTCTGTACTGTTGATGCAGGGATTATCGTCCGATTTGGTTTTAGGCCTTCCCTGGTTGCAGTTGCATAATCCCACGTTTGACTGGAATACTGGGGAGCTTACCAAATGGGGTAATGAATGCTTGACGTTATGTTTTGCTGTTAATTCTATTTCTCCCCCTGAGGAGGTGAACACGCTACCTGAGTTTGTGCAGGACTTCGCTGATGTTTTCTCTAAGGAGGCCTCCGAAGTGTTACCTCTTCATAGAGAATACGATTGCGCTATCGAATTGGTACCAGGAGCTAAGCTTCCTAAGGGTAGGATATTTAATCTTTCTTGTCCCGAACGTGAAGCCATGAGAGAGTATATCCAGGAATGCCTGGCCAAGGGTTACATTCGCCCCTCTACTTCTCCGGTAGGTGCTGGCTTCTTCTTCGTAGGGAAGAAGGATGGTGGTCTTAGGCCATGCATTGACTACCGTAACTTGAATAAGGTCACTGTAAGGAACCAGTATCCCCTTCCTCTGATTCCTGATCTCTTTAATCAGGTTCAGGGGGCCCAATGGTTCTCTAAGTTTGATCTACGGGGGGCGTATAACCTTATCCGCATCAAAGAGGGGGATGAGTGGAAGACTGCGTTTAACACGCCCGAAGGTCATTTCGAATACCTCGTCATGCCCTTTGGGTTGTGTAATGCTCCTGCGGTCTTCCAGAATTTCATAAATGAGATTTTAAGGGATTACCTGGGGGTATTTCTTGTAGTGTACCTTGATGACATACTGGTGTTTTCCAAGGACTTGTCCTCCCACATTGAGCATGTCACATTGCGAAAACCGAAAAATGTGTGTTTGGGGTACAGGAGATACCATTTTTGGGGCAAATCCTCACTCCTCATGAATTCCGCGTGGTCCCCGCCAAGGTCCAGGCTGTGGCGGAATGGGTCCAACCTGCCTCCCTGAAGGCGTTACAGTGTTTCTTGGGGTTCGCTAATTATTACAGGAGATTTATTGCTAACTTCTCGGTCATCGCTAAGCCTCTTACGGACCTCACTCGCAAAGGTGCTGATCTCCTCCACTGGCCTCCTGAGGCTTTCCAGGCTTTTGAGGTCCTTAAGAAGTGCTTTATCTCGGCCCCGGTGCTGGTTCAGCCCAACCAAATGGAGCCATTTATCGTGGAAGTTGACGCATCCGAGGTGGGAGTGGGGGCTGTCTTGTCCCAGGGTACCAGGTCCCTCACCCATCTCCGTCCCTGTGCCTACTTCTCCAGGAAGTTTTCGCCCACTGAGAGTAACTATGATGTTGGCAACCGCGAACTCTTAGCCATTAAATGGGCATTTGAAGAGTGGCGCCACTTCCTGGATGGGGCTAGGCACCAGGTAACGGTCCTTACCGACCACAAGAATCTGGTTTTTCTAGAATCTGCCCAGAGGCTTAACCCGAGGCAAGCTCGATGGGCGCTATTTTTTACCAGATTCAACTTTTTGGTTACCTATAGGGCTGGGTCTAAAAATATTAAGGCCGATGCACTGTCGTGTAGCTTCATGGCCAGCCCCCCTTCGGAGGAAGATCCTGCTTGTATTCTGCCTCCTGGTATAATCATTTCTTCTATTGATTCTGATTTAGTCTCAGAAATTGCGGCTGATCAATGTTCAGCTCCCGGGAACCTTCCTGAGGACAAGCTGTTTGTTCCCCTGCAATTCCGGCTAAGGGTACTTAGGGAAAATCATGACTCCGCACTATCTGGTCATCCAGGCGTCCTGGATACCAAACACCTCATTGCTAGAAACTATTGGTGGCCTGGGTTGCCTAAAGACGTTAAGGCCTACATCGCCGCTTGTGAGGTTTGTGCTAGGTCCAAGACTCCCAGGTCCCGACCAGCGGGCTTACATCTCAAGGCAAGTCGGTGGTGTGGGTTGTAGTAGACTGCTTCAGTAAGATATGCCACTTTGTGCCCCTCAAGAAACTACCCAATGCCAAGACGTTAGCTACCTTGTTTGTCAAACACATCCTGCGTCTCCATGGGGTCCCTGTCAATATTGTTTCGGACAGAGGGGTACAATTTGTTTCATTGTTTTGGAGAGCCTTCTGTAAAAAGTTGGAGATTGATCTGTCCTTCTCCTCTGCCTTCCATCCTGAAACTAATGGCCAAACCGAGAGGACTAATCAATCTCTAGAACAATATTTAAGGTGTTTTATCTCTGACTGTCAATATGATTGGGTCTCATTCATTCCCCTCGCCGAATTTTCCCTTAATAACCGGGTCAGCAACTCGTCAGGGGTCTCCCCCTTTTTCTGTAATTTTGGGTTTAATCCACGGTTCTCCTCCGTTTCACCTGGTAGTTCCAACAATCCCGAGGTAGAGGTCGTTCATCGGGAACTGTGCACAGTCTGGGCCCAGGTTCAGAAGAACCTAGAGGCGTCCCAGAGCGTACAAAAAACTCAGGCTGATAGAAGACGTTCTGCTAACCCCTTGTTTATGGTCGGGGATCTGGTGTGGTTATTGTCTAGGAACTTGCGCCTTAAGGTCCCGTCCAAGAAATTTGCTCCCCGGTTTATTGGGCCGTATAAGGTCATTGAAGTCCTCAATCCTGTCTCCTTCCGACTGGAGTTGCCCCCATCTTTTCGAATACACAACGTGTTTCATGCCTCCCTCCTTAAACGCTGCTCCCCGTCCTTGGCTCCCTCGAGGAAACCTCCTGTTCCCGTTCTCACCCCTGAGGGGGTGGAATTCGAGGTGGCCAAGATTGTGGACAGCAAGATGGTCCAAGGCTCCCTCCAGTACCTGGTCCATTGGAGAGGATACGGGCCTGAGGAGAGGACTTGGGTAACCGCCCGGGATGTTCACGCTGGGGTATTGGTCAGAAAGTTCCACCTTCGTTTCCCCAATAAACCAGGTCCACTTAGAAAGGGTCCGGTGGCCCCTCATAAAAGGGGGGTACTGTAAAGGATCTGCCAGGCACAGCTTCGGGGTTAACTCCCATAGGTAATCAGTCTTCACCTGAGTCTATGTCTCTGAGACTGACTCCAGCTTCCACCACTCAGGCTGGCAGGCTTAGGAGTGGGAGAGCCTATCGCAGCCTGGCCAGACTCAGCTAGCTCCCGCCCTCTGTCTATTTATACCTGCCTTTCCTGTTCCTCCTTGCTTGTGATTCTTCTCGTTTGGTTTCCTGGCCCAGCTACAGCTCCTGACTATTTGATCCTGCTCCATATTGACCCCGGCTTACTGACTACTCTCCTGCTCTGCGTTTGGTACCTCGTACACTCCTGCTTTGACTCGGCTCGTTTACCTCTCTTGTTGCTCACGGTGTTGCCATGGGCAACTGCCCCATTTCCCTTAGCTTTGTGTACCCTTGTCTGTTTGTCTCGTGCACTTACTGAGCATAGGGACCGCCGCCCAGTTGTACCCCGTCGCCTAGGGCGGGTCGTTGCAAGTAGGCAGGGACAGAGTGGCGGGTAGATTAGGGCTCACTTGTCCGATTCCCTACCCCTATCTTTACACTAGTGCTCCGCTCTGGGACACCGGCTCTGGGGTTGCCCCTGACATCACATTCTGGTCCAGGGGGATCCCCTGACATTAGGGGCTCCTGCAGCAGAGGAATCCCTGGCCAAAGCGTCGGCAACGCTCTGGCTGGGGATTCCACTCCTAGAGGGAACCCCAATGGAGCTATCTACTGAGGGCATCTGTGGCACTATCTACTAGGGGGTTGTGTGGCAGCATCTACAGAGGGCACTGTGGCAGCATCTTCAGAGGGCACTGTGGCAGTATCTACAGAGGGAACTCTGGCAGCAACTACAGAGGACATTGTGGCAGCATCTACAAATGGCACTGTGGCAGTATCTACAGAGGGCACTGTGGCATTATCTATAGGTGGGTGTGTGGCAGTACCTACAGAGGGCACTGTGGCATTATCTAGGGGTGTGTAGCGTTATCTACAGAGGGCACTGTGGCAGCATCTGCAGAGGGCACTGGGCATTATCTATGGGTGGGTGGGTGGCAGCATCTACAGAGGGCACTGTGACAGCATCTACAGAGGACACGGTGGCATTATCTTTGGGTGGGTGTGTAGCAGTATTTACAGAGGGCACTGTGACAGCATCTACAGTGGGCACTGTGGCAGCATCTACCGAGGGAACTGTGGCATTATATACAGAGGGCACTGTGACATTATATACAGAGGGCACTGTGGCTTTAGCTATAGGTGGGTGTGTGGCAGCATCTACAGAGTGCACTGTGACAACATCTACAGTGGGCATTGTGGCAGCATCTACCGAGGGCACTGTGGCATTATATACAGAGGGCACTGTGGCATTATATACAGAGGGCACTGTGGCATTATATACAGAGGGCACTGTGGCAGCATCTACAGAGGGCTCTGTGGCACTATCTTAAAAGCGGCTGCCCAATCTTGACATTTGTGTGTCTGCCAAACGCTGCCAACTGAGCCGCTGGACTGCATTTAGCGACACTTAAACTGGAAAACTGGATTGTTGAAATGCGGCCAGTCAACTTCTAGTTTTTTCTATATGCGTCCCACTTACCCGGCCGAGTTTGAGACCCCTGCTCTAAACAATCCCTTTAAGCGTTTCATGACTATCTGTACATTTCTTATCTCATCTGGACAATAATCCATTGCAGAAACTATAATGGTGCCCACAGTTTATTGTACAGTTCTCTGAAAGACTAGGAAGAAGTCGATCTGCTTTCGAATTCATAGGTGACTTAACATTCATTGCATCTTAGAAATAGACAGTTAGATAGGTAGATGTAGGTATTATACTATACAAATGCATATAAAATGTATTTCCCAGCAATTGGGGACACATCCTCTCTCTAGGGAGTTTCTGCATTTTCCTAACCTTGCAGCTATTGTAGTTATTAGTCAAAATATACAATGCAAATGCATAATGCAAAAAAAACAAAAAAAAACCACAAAAACACTACGTGTGCAACTAGCAAATGGCTTCGTAATTGGTGCTGTTAAATGACAGTAGGAGATTTATGGATACTATACCAGATGTAAAAGACAAATAATTGTATAGCAATTATTAAATGTCAGTTGTGTGTATTCCCTTATGTGTTCATTATCTATGTGCTAACCCTCTGCTGCTTCACCTATACAGGACTGCAATAACCAATGAGGTCATATATACATGGTGCACATACATTTTTACAGCAACTGTAATCCGGAGTTGTGTGTCAATGTCTAATGAGAATCATTATGTGCAGTGACAAAGAATTAAACATTAAAGGGGGCATGAAGTGAGCAGAGATCATTGGAAGGAACCTAAGTGTAACTCGAATTATGTATTAAAAATAATAGAGTTACATTATTTCCATTCATGGGCCCTTAGTGCGAGGTGTCAGCTATAATACGCAGCTGAAAATGTGTAAAGCAAGGACACACGTATAGCAGATGCACATCTAAATATGAATGAAATCACTTTATTACCATAATACAAAATCCAAAAAATGCAAAGTATAAAGCAAACAGACAAGATCTAAAAACATTTAAAAATGCACAAATGTCTGCTGGACCCCAGGTTAGGCCACAAGATGATCAGTCATGGCATAAAGACTGATTATATAGCATGCACCACCAATCAGATAGAAAACAATGCATGAGACTTGCATCCCGGCTTAAAGTACCCCATGTACACAAACATGTCTCCCTACAACGATGTATGAGGTTAAAAACCTCTAAGACAATGCAAGTTAACAAACAACTGCATGTACAATGTACTAATAAAGTATGCCAAAATACCGGCGATCCGCGTGTGTTCTTTTGATCATCATGGTGATATAGCCACCACCATCGTTCTATTTCACGGTTGTATTTTGGTATACTTTAAGTGTATTCTTGCTTTACACATGTTAATTGCACATGTTGACTAGCAGTCTTCCAATAACAGTTTGTGGTGCCCGCTACTCTCTTTATTGTTTTTATTTTTATAATACACAGCTGAGGCACGATCCATACCCCCCTACCAACTATGATGTAGATTTACGTTACATTTTGGTAAGGGATTAATATTCTCTGTAACATGGCTATTGGACTGTCAGTGCTTCTCTATCTAGAACTGACCTACACAAAAAGTTGAGTAACTTTGAAAACAGAGGCAGCTTTACTAACCAAAATGGCTTTACTAGCTTTACTAACCAAAATGCACCAGAATTCTGGCGCACATGCAGTGCGCCATATTTATAAAGTATTTTAGACACTTTTTGCAACTAATCCAACAAAGGGACGTGGTTTATCAGTAATGTGGCTTAATATATGCCTAATTTCGCCAAAATTTTGTTGGAAAAAAAAAGTGGTCTAATGTAAGCCAATGAATAGGGGGTATACAGTTAGACAGAAGTGTCTTAAAGTGCATTCAATGTATCATCCAGCATGTGCCACTGTAATAAATTTGGCGCATTTAGCCTAATACTAAACTGTCTAAATTTAAGACAGTATTAGTAGATCTGCCCCACTGTTTTCAAATGTCCAGAGCTGCATTCATAATTCTACAGGCTTCAGAGCTGAAATCTCAGTATTATTAGTGTCTGCGCAGAGCCTGCTCTTGTGATTTGCATTCTGTGCCATTTTTATATTATCTATCTCACGGCATTATACGTTCTCAACTAAGATATTAGCGACTACTAGAATAGTAAAAGCAATTCCGGCTGTACCTCAGGATCAGTATGAATTTGATAATGCTCTGTATTAATAAAGAATCTCAGCTTTTTATACAGATTATATTTAAAACGTAATTCCAATGTATTAAATAAATGCAATACGGTATCTATAATACAATATTCTTCATTAAAGGAGTTTTCCCATAAACAATATTTATCACCTATCCACAGGATATGTAATATATATCGTCTCAGTGGGGGTCCAACTGCTGGGACCCCCACCGATCCCATGAACGGGCTTATTAGTGTCACGAAGGTTTTGTGGACCCACTGGGCCGTACCCCCTTGGCGGTATGGCAGCTGGCCAACAGGGCGCATATCTAAGTCTATAGTTCGTATAGGGTACCTGTGGCAGCACAGACAGTAGCAAGGCAGGCTCAGCTGGAACTAGGAAGCAGGCAGACGTCAGGCGTGTTGAAGCAGGTCAGGCGTGGTAAACAGTACGGAACGACTTTTGCTCGGCACAGTACTCGACCAGGATAGTACGGAATGCAGGTAACAGGAACAGGAACACACTAGGAGGCCCTCACATAGACAAACTTAGGAAACAATAACAACGCTCAGGCATAGAAGCAAGGGCCTGAACGCTTCTTATAGTTCAGGGACTCATGGGTTCAAAGTTCATCAAAGTCTGGTGCGCGTGCTGCCCCTTTAAGAGCGGGCACGAGCATGCGCACGCACCCTACGGCATCTGGCTGAGGTGAGTGGAAGTGAGCGCTGACGTCTCCTGAGGAGGAGGCTGGGGCCAGCGCTTGCCGACTCGTGGTTGCGGCTGTCAGGGGGAGATACGAGCTGACGGCTCGTAGCCATGGATATGACAATTAGTGTCTGCGCAGAGCCTGCTCTTGTGATTTGCATTCTGTGCCATTTTTATATTATCTATCTAACGGCATTATACGTTCTCAACTAGGATATTAGCAACTACTAGAATAATAAAAGCAAATTCGGCTGTACCTCAGGATCAGTATGAATTTGATAATGCTCTGTTATTAATAAAGAAACTCAGCTTTTTATACAGATTATATATAAAATTGAATTCCAATGTATTAAATAAATGCAATACGATATCTATAATAAAATATTCTTCATTAAAGGGGTTTTCCCATAATCAATATTTATCACCTATCCACAGGATAGGTAATAAATATCTGATCAGTGGGGGTCCGACTGCAGGGACCCCCACCGATCCCATGAATGGGCTTGCCTGTCCGTCCCTGTGCCTCGATATGAATGGAGCGGAACTGCATATGCTTGGCCACCGCTCCATTCATTTTCTATGGGGCAGCAGGAGATAGCGTTTGGCAGCATGTGCCTGGATTTCTGCAAGTTTCATTTAGATGAATAGAACAAATTTTCAGTCGCAGATATTTCTGCAGCAAAATCTGCCGCATGAGACTGCACCGATATTAAGATATCTCCAGAAAAAAAAAAATGCATTAAACAAAAGGATTTTCAAAAGTGGCCCACCCCTTTACTTATGTTTGTACTCTGACGAAAAAAAGTGAATATCTATAGGGGTTGTCCAGCATTAGAAAAAATGTCTATACAAAATTAACCCCAGTTTGGAATAATATAAAACTGCCTGAATGTTTCAAGCTAAAAGGTTGTAGGAAATAATGTTGAAGATATTTTTGCTGAGGGAAAATGAAAACCTTGTAACATTCTTGTCCAGTACTGTAAGGGTATGTGCACACACACTAATTACGTCCGTAATTGACGGACGTATTTCGGCCGCAAGTACCGGACCGAACACAGTGCAGGGAGCCGGGCTCCTAGCATCATACTTATGTACGATGCTAGGAGTCCCTGCCACGCTGCAGGACAACTGTCCCGTACTGTAATCATGTTTTCAGTATGGGACAGTTGTCCTGCAGCGAGGCAGGGACTCCTAGCATCGTACATAAGTATGATGCTAGGAGCCCGGCTCCCTGCACTGTGTTCGGTCCGGTACTTGCGGCCGAAATACGTCCGTCAATTACGGACGTAATTAGTGTGTGTGCACATACCCTAAGCAGGAGGGAAATCTACAATTAAGTTTGGCTGTTAGATATCAGGAGCTGGACCGAGGGATCAAATTCTACAGTCTTGACAAGCTAGACTTTATACTGAAGTGTAACCGTGTTTTAACATCTGCGTTATGGTTTTCCGTTGTTCTGCTACATCATAGGTTTACAACATGGTGGCAATTCTTCTTCCGGACAAAATAGCGCAGCATGCTGGGCTATTTTGTCTGGCAAAAACGACGGAATGTTTAAAATGTTTTGATCTCGGTTGTGCATAATAATTTGAAACAGTGCATTTTGAGTTTTTTACTTCTAAAAAAAAATCTGTTATCATTAGTAGATTTGTTCAATAAAATTCGCATTATACTCCAACGGTTGATGCTTGAAGATTATACTGACTGTCATTTGCATCGACTATTTAGGAAAATCAGCGAAAAATCACATTTGCATAATAATTTGGAATGCGGTGTAATGTGCCCTGCTTCTGGCAGGTATGCTGCTAATCACTGGCGTAGCTATAGGGGTCGCAGCGGTCGCAATTGCGACCGGGCCCCGAAGCCAGGGGGCCCACGGCCCCCCGCACCACATCAATAAAAAGTTACTATAGTAACTCGGGCCGCGGGCCCTTGTTACTATAGTAACATACTTTACTTACCTTCCTGGTTCCGGATGGTAGCGGAGGTCCTGACGTCAGGCACTGTGCGCAGCGCATGACGTCACAGCGCTATGCGCCGCGCACAGCATCGAGACGACAGAACTCCCGCCGCGACCGAAGAGGAAGGTAAGGTTAGCCCTGACTGGCGGGGTCCGACTCCCAGGACCCGCCAATCAGCTGTTTTGAAGGGGCCGCAGCACTCGTACGAGAGCTGCTCCCCTTCATTCCTGTCACTTCATTCCGGTCACACTGTGAATCCGTGTCTGCGATTCACAGTGTGAGCGAGTAGTGAAATGAAGGGGAAGCAGCTCTCGTACGAGTGCTGCGGCCCCTTCAAAACAGCTGATTTGCGGGTCCCGAAAGACACATCAGCTATTGATGGCCTATCCTGAGGATAGGCCATCAATGTTTAGGGACTGCACAACCCCTAAGCCTACGATGTAGCAGGCTTAGGGGGCCCATGAGACAGGATCACAGATTGTGTGATCCTGTCTGCTGGGCCCTGTATCTAAGCCAATCACATGGTAGGCTTAGATACATGGCCCATGTGTGATCCTGTCTGCTGGGCCCTGTATCTAAGCCTACCACACTGTAGGTTTAGATACAGGGCCCCAGCACACAGTAATCTTATACTGTATAAGATTACTGTCTGCTGGACCCTGTATCTAAGCCTACGTTGTGGTAGGCTTAGATACAGGGTCCCACAGACAGTATCACACATGGGCCCTGTATCTAAGCCTAACACATGTGTTACTAATCATTTTTTGTGTGTTTTCTTACAGGTTCGGTCGTTGGACTACGGCGGATTCCAGGACTACTTCGATGACAGCTTTTTTTAAATTATCAATAAAATGGTTAATGAGGGCTGTGTGTTTTTTTTTTATTTCAATAAAATATTTTTTCTATGTCTTTGTGTTTTTTTTTAAACTATATTACTACCGCCTTAGTAATGGCCACCGGCTGATTGACGACGTCCATTGCTAAGGCGGGGCTTAGTGTTAGCCATTGCAGAGGCGAACACTAACCCCCTGTATTACCCCGGTACCCACCGCCACCAGGGGTGCTGGGAAGAGCCGGGTACGATCCAGTACCTAACCATCTGTAGTGATGGTCGGCCACTAGGGTGGCCGCAGGCTGGTATTATCAGGAGGGGAAAGGCCAGATACAGTGGCCCTTCCCACCCTGGTGATGCTAGGCTGCTGCTGCTTTATTGTATCTGGCTGGTTATGAAAAATGGGGGGGACCCACGTCATTTAAAAAAATAAATAAATAATTGGAAAGAACGATGTGGGGTCCCCCCCAATTTTCAGAACCAGCCAGATACAGCACAGCAGCATCAGGCAGCATTACCAGGGTGGGAAGGGCCACTGTTTTTGGCCTTCCCCAGCCTAATACTACCAGCCTGTGGCCAGCCCGCTGCCTGCCTGTCACTACAGATGGTCGGGTACTGGTTCATACCCGGCTCTTCCCAGTACTCCTGGTGGCGGTGGGTACTGGGGTAATAATGGGGGTTAGTGTTAGCCTCTGCACCGGCTAACATTAAGCCCAGCCTTAGTAATGGAGGTTGTCAATCAGCCAGCGGCAATTACTAAGGCGGTGATAATAAAGTTTAAAAAGATACAAGCACATAGAAAAAATATTTTATTGAAATAAAAAAACACAACCCTCATTAACCATTTTATTGAGAATAAAAAAAACGCCGTCATTGAAGTCCTCGAATCCGAAGTCCAACAACCGAACCTGTAAAAAAACACAAACACACAAAAATAATCAGTAACACATAAAGAAGCAAAATTATTATTCTTACCTATCCTGGGTCCAGCGCTGGAGCCGCAATGTCAGCGAGCTGGGCCCTGTATCTAATCCAATCATGTGTGATACTGTCTGCTGAGCTGTGTATCTAATCCAATCATGTGTGATACTGTCTGCTGGGCCCTGTATCTAATCGTATCTTGTGTGATACTGTCTGCTGAGCTGTGTATCTAATCCTATCATGTCTGATACTGTCTGCTGAGCCACTGTATCTAATCCTATCATGTGTGATACTGCCTTCTGAGCCACTGTATCTAATCCTATCATGTGTGGTACTGTCTGCTGAGCCACTGTATCTAATCCTATCATGTGTGATACTGTCTGCTGAGCTGTGTATCTAATCCTATCATGTGTGATACTGTCTGCTCAGCCACTGTATCTAATCCTATCATGTGTGATACTGTCTGCTGGGCCACTGTATCTAATCCTATCATGTGTGATACTGCCTTCTGAGCCGCTGTATCTAATCCTATCATATGTGATACTGTCTGCTGAGCCCTATATCTAATCCTATCATGTGTGATACTGTCTGCTCAGCCACTGTATCTAATCCTATCATGTGTGATACTGTCTGCTCAGCCACTGTATCTAATCCTATCATGATTGGAGCCAATTTCATCCAACAACAG
This sequence comes from Rhinoderma darwinii, assembly GCF_050947455.1. Lineage (NCBI taxonomy): Eukaryota > Metazoa > Chordata > Amphibia > Anura > Rhinodermatidae > Rhinoderma > Rhinoderma darwinii. The sequence continues at coordinate 49,827,281 of NC_134697.1, read as the reverse complement.
GACAATGACCCAAAGCACACCTCCAAATTATGCAAGAACTATTTAGGGAAGAAGCAGGCAGCTGGTATTCTATCTGTAACGGAGTGGCCAGCGCAGTCACCAGATCTCAACCCCATAGAGCTGTTGTGGGAGCAGCTTGACCGTATGCAGTGGCGTAACTACCGCCGTAGCAGCAGTAGCGGCTGCTACGGGGCCCGCGGCATGAGGGGGCCCGTGTCGCCCGCCGGCACGGGCCCCCACCATGGCCGGAGGCTCCGCTAGCAGCCGCTATGGCTGCTACAGCGGGACGCCACTGAACACTACGGCAGAGCAGGGAGGTATCTCCCCGCTCTGCCATTAACTGGTTCCCGACCGCTGGCTGTATTTTTACGGCCAGCGGTCAGGGTCCTTAAAACCCGAGCCATAGACTTTCTACGGCTCGGGTTTTAACTTGCTGCCCGCGCGATCGGGCAGCTGAATGTCGGGTCTCCGGCTGTCAGTGACTGCCGGGGACCCTGAGGAGAGGATAGAAGCAGCTTTCGCTGCTTCTGTCTTCTCTGATCACTTGTACACAGCGCTGAATGCGCGCTGTGTACAGGAATAGAGACAGAAGCAGCGGCGCTGTCTCTATTCCTCCCGGTGATCAGGTGACTGATCATGTGACTGATCGCCGGGTGCCATTAGTGGCAGGCTGCTGCTGGGTCTTACTAGACCCAGCACAGCCCTATTAGTGACAATCGTCACTATGAGAGGGCAGATTTCCCCTGTAACTGGGGCTGCTGTGCAGCTCCAGTTACACTGGAAAAACATGGTGTAAAAGAAAGAAAAAAAATATTTAAAGTTCCCCAAAGGTCTTCTTTGACCTTTGGGGGACAGACCATAGTAATAAAAAAATAATAAACTAAAGTGCAAAAAAAATTGAAATAATAAATACACATAAAATATCCACCCCAAAAAAAAAACGTTCCCCCTGCCAATCATTGTTGTAACGCTAGCGCTGACCCAATTACCCTAATATAGACATGTAATATATAAAAATTTACGGTAGACAATGACGATCACAAATAAAAGGTCTATTTTAGGGTAAATCTATGTTATTACCCAAAAAAAAATAGCTGAAATGTAAAAAAGCTTATTTTTTTACAATTATTTTCAAACTTTATGAATAAAAATTCTAAAATAGCAAAAAGGTGTGTATAAAAACGATAAAAAATGAAACCTGCATTGTCTACGGAAAAAACGTCGCAAAAATCACGTCGTTAGCCCAACAAATAAAAAAGTTATAGCCATTTAACTAACACGTGCTAAAAATGGCTAAACGGTGTCTGGTCCTGAAGGCGCAAAATAGAGCAAAAGACATGTATCCCCTCTCCACAGGACATGTATCCCCTCTCCACAGGACATGTATCCCCTCTCCACAGGATCTCCACAGGACAGGGGATACATGTGTGATCACTGGCAGCGATAGGGAGAACGGGGGACTGAAAGTCCCCTGAAGTTCTCCATCACAAACCTCGGACTTCCGGGGTCTGTGTCGGCAGCTCCGTAGAAATTAATGGAGCGCCGGTCGTGCTTGTGCGCATGCGTGACCAGCGCTCCTTTCATTTTTATTGAGCTGCGCAGACGCCGGAAGTCAGAGGTTTGTCATGGAGAAGTTCAGGGGACTTTCAGTCCCCCGTTCTCCCTATCGCTGCCAGCGATCACTCACGTATCCCCTATCCTGTGGAGATCCTGTGGAGAGGGGATACATGTATTTTGTAGGACACACTGTAGATCGCATTTTTTTGGGAGGGCGGACGCTGTATGGCGTTCCCTACAGGGGGGGTTGGTTGTATGGCGTTCCCTACAGGGGGGGTTGGCTGTATGGCATTCCCTACAGGAGGGGAGCTGTATGGGGTTCCCTACAGGGGGGGCTGTATGGCGTTCTCTACAGGGGTGGGCTGTATGGCGTTCCCTACAGGGGGGGCTGTATGGCGGTCTCTACAGGGAGGGGCTGTATGGCGTTCTCTGCAGGGGGGCTGTATGGCGTTCTCTACAAGGGGATGTATGGCGCTATCTACAGAGGGGGGGCTGTAAAAAAGGCACTATCTACAAGGGGGGGTTGTGTGACACCCAGGGGAGGGGGGCCCCAGTCAAAAGTTTGCTATGGGGCCCAGTCTTTCCTAGTTACGCCCCTGACTGTATGGTACGCAAGAAGTGCCAATCAAGCCAATCCAACTTGTGGGAGGGGCTTCTGGAAGCATGGGGAAATTTCTCCCGATTACCTCAGCAAATTAACAGCTAGAATGCCAAAGGTCTGCAATGCTGTAATTGCTGCAAATGGAGCATTCTTTGACGAAAGCAAAGTTTGAAGGAGAAAATTATTATTGCAAATAAAAATCATTAGTTCTAACCTTGTCAATGTCTTGACTATATTTTCTAGTCATTTTGCAACTCATTTGATAAATATAAGTGTGAGTTTTCATGGAAAACACAAAATTGTCTGGGTGACCCCAAACTTTTGAACGGTAGTGTATGTGCTAGAGAGGTATCGGGAAATGGGAAAAGGGTACAACAAGACTACTATCTGTTCCAGGGAAACATAGGGAAATTGTCAAAGGAGACATTATGTGTTCTTACCTGAGGGTGACGATGAGCCGTTCCTCTGGAGAGATGCACCTGGTGGTGTCGGGTAATATGAGTCTAGGACGCAGGTCCGCCAGCAGACGATCACAGGCAGCGATGGACAGACGACAGTAGCTGCAAAACTTGTCCGGGTGTGGAAATGACCCTTCCTAGTCCAGTGGGAGACTATGGAGTTAAACCAACACCTCCTTCTTTTCGGTTCTTTGTCCAGCATTGATGCTTGCTGTTCAAATCACCGAGAGAGGAGCCAGTCCAGGAGAATATCATCCACAGGAAAGCTGGACATCTTTGCAGTCAAGGAATTGCCAGAAACCACAGTTAGATCAGCAGAGGAATCCGACAGAGCTCTCAACAAGGCAAAAACGCAACTAAAATGGTGCAGGAGCGATCATGTGACCATATGAGGGGGTTGGGACTTCTAGCATTTGACCACTTCTAGTTGGGACAACATGATTCATTATTTTCAACCTTCCTCAAATATTGTGGATATGTG